>NC_057804.1:248115065-248268929 GCF_018294505.1 Triticum aestivum | reverse complement strand
TAAGTTTATTTTTAGTAAGAACTAGTTGAACATGTCACATTTGTTGTTATTTTTTTAGTTTAAGAAATTATTCCCACATCGACGTCGACGATGACTATCCCGCATCCTCGTCATCGATACCCGTCGTTTGCTAGGGTTTTAGTTGTATTAGTGATGTTATATGTATGATACTATTCGGGATGTATTAGTGATAACTTATAGGGTTTTTGTTTTTGCAGAAATCAAGGAGCCCCTCTATCATCCCCGCCGTTGTCCCCGTCACCGTCCCCCTCCCACCTGGAGGTGAGACCAGCCAAATCTCCATGTCAATATGAGTTCTATAAGATATGATGTAGATAAAAACATGTATATCTTGTGTTGCTCAAATAGGATATGTGGTTGCCCAAGTGGCCGGTCATGTTTGCAGGTTACACCTCCGAGTGGCCTATGTTTTCCCGGAGTGTTGATTAATTTCTGTTCTGGCAAATTTCAGGCGCTTGATATGTCCTATTTTAGCAAAGGTCATGTCGTAATTTTCTGTGAATTTTGGAATGACTTGTGCTAGAATATGTAGGAAATATTGAGTGGCCTGGATTTTCTAGAAAGATAATTAAACGATATTTCGAGTTGACTTTAAGACTGTCGAAGCCGAAGAATCATGACTGTTGTCGTGGGGGTTGTTTCTCCTTCTTCTCCGGGTGCTAGATCTTTGTTATGCACTAGGGGAAGGAGGAGTAATGACCATCACCGACGTTCGCAAATGTCAGAGAGAAATCAGTGAGGGAGAGTATCCACCATATATGAGAGGACGAAGAATCCCGACTGCTGTCGTGGGGGTAGCTTCTCCTGCGTTCCCATGTGCTAGACAATTTGGTGTAATGCACTCGGGGACAAAAGGAGGAGCTACCATCACCGACGATCGAATATATACACCATGTGAGCTGAGAGTTTTCAAGAAAAGACTCGACAGACCGATAGTCAACCCATGATGAATGCAAATGATCTAATTTAGTTTTGTAGTACATATATTTAATTGTACAAGTTTAATCTTTGAATTATAAACATAGGAAATGTCGTCGGACGAAGAAGGTTCCCGGGAGTCCCCCTGGTGCGGCGACAACCGGGGTTTCTGCGACTGGCCTCACCTGGACGAAGGTGGGTGCTTCAGCATTAAGCTCGAGGAGGCCTTCGATTGTGAAACGGTATGCTACAACGCAAAGTTTTTTTTCGTAATTAAGCTCGACTTCTACTACTTCAACGTGTAATTTTCGTCTTTTACAATTCGACTAGCTTATCCCATGCCATGCAAGACGCTAGTCTTGGAGAGGATGGGTTTTGAAGATCATGAGAGGAATGAAACAAAGAAAATTAACCTAAGGACCCATCATGGTATGGATTTTGAGGTAAATATATACAATTCTGAGAGTGTATCCCATTTGGTTGCCCGGGTTGGGAAGCACTTTGCAAGATGTATGATTTTCAAGAGGGTATGTTTATCACCATGGATCTTGGTGATCCTGACATCGACCAAGACAATTTGGACATTTGGGTCCTTGTTGATATGCTTCCAATTCTACCGCTATGTGAGTTCCTCAAACATAGTTATTAAGTAATTTATATTGTTTATTTCAAAATATTTGACAGCGTATTTCCATTGATAGCTTATTTTCATTCTACAAAGAATGTGCGGTAGATGGTAGACAGAACCAACTGCACCGATGGCTCTGAGTTAACTTACCAGGAGAAAAATCATCTGGTCGCATATTGTATTGAAATTGAGAATTACAATGCCTTTATCGAACTCCTCCAAATTATGGTCAATACGTTCCACTAGTGCATGTGTTGAACCACGATAACTTCCATGGAGATATCCTGTTAGGATTTTTTACTATTACGCCATCCGTGCATCTTTTGCATACTTCTAAAACTGAAATACATTGCTAACTACAAAGTTATTACTATGTTTTTCAACAGAAAATCCCGATGGATAGTGTGCCTCATTTGATGTATTAGAATGGTCGCCTTGATGTTTTGAACATACAGCCAGGTCGTCCTACGAATCTCACCTGTCCATACCGGATTTCTAAAACTGGTGAACACATGATAATCAAAGAATGGAAAAAATGTATGGACAGTCGTAAGGAGGTTCTTGGAAGCAACATTGTGCGAAAGGCAAGAATTGGAGACAGGATAATCTCCATTCTCCATAATGGAGAGTCAGGGGCTATCTTGTTTTACGCTATTTTACCTAAGATAATATAGTGCGTCCTAAGAGAATGTAGTAGGTCCTATGAGGTACAATGTGTTTATGAGAGTTGATGATGATGAGTAGTTGTGATTATGTCTAGTGACCAACTTTTATGTGATGTCTCATTGATGAAAACGATGATCATGAGGAGGTGTTACATGATAATGATGTATTATGATGATAAGTTGTTAATGATATGATGATGGTGATGATGATATTTATTATATCATTGGGTGAAAGTACCGCAGATTAGTTTCAAGTGGATGTCCATCCACTTAAAACTAGTCCACAGTTCTTTCTCCCAGTGATGTAATAACTCATTATGATGTAAAATCATTCTCTAAATTGCTGCGGAATTAAAACTTGTATAAAGGTGTATGAATACATGATACGTCTCCAATGTATCTACAATATTTGATTGTTCCATGCTGTTATATTACCCGTTTTGAATGTTTATAGGCTTTACTTTACATTTTTATATCATTTTAGGGACTAACCTACTAATCGGAGGCCCAACCCAAATTGTTTTTTTGCCTATTTCAGTGTTTCGACGAAAAGGAATATCAAACGGAGTCCAAATGGAATGAAACTTTCGGGAGCAATCTTTTTGGAACAAACGCAATCTAGGAGACTTGGAGTGGACGTCAAGAAGCAGTCGTGGAGGCCACGAGGGTCCAGGGCGCGCCCTAGGTGGGTGGGCGCGCCCCCACCATCGTGGGCCCCTCGTGGCTCCCCTGACCGACCTCCTTCGCCTATATATACCTCCATACCCTAAAAACATCAAGGAGCACCATGAAACCCTATTTCTACTGCCGCAACCTTCTGTATCCGTGAGATCCCATCTTGGGGCCTTTTCCGGTGCTCCGCCGGAGGGGGAATCGATCACGGAGAGCTTCTACATCATCACCATAGCCTCTCTGATAAGGAGTAGTTTACCACCGACCTTCGGGTCCATAGTTATTAGCTAGATGGCTTGTTCTCTCTCTTTGAATCTTAATACAAAGTTCTCCTCGATCTTCTTGGAGATGTATCCGATGTATTTCTTTTTGCGGTGTGTTTGTTGAGATCCGATAAATACTGGGTTTATGATCAAGTTTATCTATGAGAAATATTTGAATCTCCTCTGAATTCTTTTATGTGTGATTGGTTATCTTTGCAAGTCTCTTCGAATTATCAGTTTGGTTTGGCCAACTAGATTGATCTTTCTTGCAATGGGAGAAGTGCTTAGCTTTGGGTTCAACCTTGCGGTGTCCTTTCCTAATGACAGCAGGCGCAGCAAGGCACGTATTGTATTGTTTCCATCGAGGATAAAAATATGGGGTGTATATCATATTGCTTGAGTTTATCCCTCAACATCATGTCATCTTGCCTAATGTGTTACTCTGTTCTTATGAACTTAATACTCTAGATGCATGCTGGATAGCGGTCAATGTGTGGAGTAATAGTAGTGGATGCAGAATCGTTTCGATCTACTTGTCACGGACGTGATGCCTTTATACATGATCATGCCTAGATATTCTCATAACGATGCACTTTTCTATCAATTGCCAGACAGTAATTTGTTCACCCACCGTAATACTTGTGCTATCTTGAGAGAATCCACTAGTGATACCTATGGCCCCCGGGTCTATTTTCCATCATATAAGTTTCCAATCTACTTTATTTTGCAATCTTTACTTTTCAATCTATATCATAAAAATAGCAAAAATATGTATCTTATCTTTTTATCTCTATCAGATCTCACTTTCGCAAGTGGTCGTGAAGGGATTGACAACCCCTTTATTGCGTTGGTTGCGAGGTTCTTGTTTGTTTGTGTAGGTACGAGGTACTTGCGTGAAGCCTCCTACTGGATTGATACCTTGGTTCTCAAAAACTGAGAGAAATACTTATGCTACTTTGCTGCATCACCCTTTCCTTTTCAAGGGTAAATCAACGCAGTGCTCAAGAGGTAGCAAGAAGGATTTCTGGCGCCGTTGCCGGGGAGGTCTACGCACAAGTCAAGACATACCAAGTACCCATCACAAACTCATCTCCCTCGCATTACATTATTTTCCATTTGCCTGTCATTTTCCTCTCCCCCACTTAAACCTTGCCGTTTTATTCGCCCTCTCTTTTCCGTTCGCCTCTTTTTCGCTTGCCTCTTATGTGCTTGTGTGTTGGATAGCTTGTCACGATGGCTAAAGATAATACTAAATTGTGTGAGTTTTCCAATACCAACAATAATGATTTCCTTAGCACTCTGATTGCTCCTCTTAACGATGCTGAATCTTGTGAAATCAATGCTGCCTTGTTGCAATCGGTGTTGAATTCTCCTCATGCTTATAGCCAAAATGAAGCTTTTACCAAACATATCGTTGATGCTTTGATGCAATCTTATGAGGAAAAACTTGAATTGGAAGTTTCTATCCCTAGAAAACTTTATGATGAGTGGGAACCTACTATTAAAATTAAAATTAAAGATCATGAGTGCTATGCTTTGTGTTATTTGGATGCTAGTGTTTCCACGATTCCAAAAACTTTATGTCATATGTTAGGTTTCCGTGAATTTGATGATTGTTCTTTAAACTTGCACCTTGCGGATTCCACCATTAAGAAACCTATGAGAAGGATTAATGATGTTCTTATTGTTGCAAATAGGAACTATGTGCCCGTAGATTTTATCATTCTTGATATATATTGCAATTTTTCATGTCCTATTATTCGTGGTAGACCTTTCCTTAGAACAATTGGTGCAATTATTGATATGAAGGAAGGAAATATTAGATTCCAATTTCCATTAAGTAAAGGCATGGAACACTTTCCTAGAAAGAAAATCAAATTACCTTATGAATCTATTATGAGAGCCACTTATGAATTGAATACCAAAGATGGCAATACTTAGATCTATTCTCGCTTTTATGCCTAGCTAGGGGCGTTAAATGATAGCGCTTGTTGGGAGGCAACCCAATTTTATTTTTGTTCCTTACTTTTTGTTCCTGTTTAGTAATAAATACTTCATATAGCCTCTGTTTAGATGTGGTTTTATGTTTTAATTAGTGTTTGTGCCAAGTAGAACCTATAGGATAACCTACGGTGATAGTTAATTTGATCTTGCTGAAAAACAGAAACTTTTGCGCGCACGAGAATAATTTTAACAAATCACAAAGATGTGATTTTTAGTTGATTCTTTTTGAAGTAGATCAATAGACAAATTTCCCAAGACTTCCTATTTTGGTAGGAGTTTTAGAGTTCCATAAGTATTTGAAAGTTACAGATTTCTACAGACTTTTCTGTTTTTGACAGATTCTGTTTTTCGCGTCTTGTTTGCTTATTTTGATAAATCTATGGCTAGTATCGGGGGGTATGAACAATATAGAAGTTGTAATACAGTAGGTTTAACACAAATATAAATAAATAATTAGTTCATTACAGTACCTTAAGTGGTGGTTTCTCTTTCTTGCACTAACAGAGCTTATGAGATTTCCTGTTGAGTTTTGTGTTGTGAAGTTTTCAAATTTTGGTAAAGATTTGATGGACAATGGAATAAGGAGGGGCAAGAGCCTAAGATTGGGGATTCCCTTGGCACCCCAAGATAATTCAAGGACAACCAAAAGCCTAAGCTTGGGGATGCCCCGGAAGGCATCCCCTCTTTCGTCTTCGTCTATCGGTAACTTTACTTGGAGCTATATTTTTATTCGCCACATGATATGTGTTTTCCTTGGAGCGTCTTGTATGATATGAGTCTTTGCTTTTTAGTTTACCACAATCATCCTTTCTGTACACACCTTTTAGGAGAGACACCCATGATTCAGAATTTATTAGAATAGTATATGTGCTTCACTTATATCTTTTGAGCTAGACAATTTTGCTCTAGTGCTTCACTTATATCTTTTGAGCTATACAATTTTTCTCTAGTGCTTCACTTATATCTTTTTAGAGCACGGCGGTGGTCTTATTTTGTAGAAATTATTTATCTCTCATGCTTCACTTATATTATTTTGAGAGTCTTTTAGAACAACATGGTATTTGCTATGGTTATAAATTTGGTCCTGGAATGATGGGCATCCAAGTTGGGTATAATAAAAACTATCATAGAAAGTGAATTGGATGCTATGATCAATTTGATGCTTGATAATTGTTTTGAGATGTAAAGGTGGTAATATTAGAGTAATGCTAGTTGGGTAATTATGAAATTGAGAAATACTTGTGTTAAAAGTTGGCAAGTCCCGTAGCATGCACATATGGTAAAAGTTGTGTAACAAATTTGTAGCATGGGGTGCTCTTGTGTTTGCCTTCCTTATCAGTGGAGGTCGGGATCGCGCGATGGTTAGCTCCTACCAACCCTTCCCCTAGGAGCATGCATAGTAGTACTTTGCTTCGAGGGATAATAAACTTTTGCAATAAGTATATGAGTTCTTTATGACTAATGTAAGGACATGGATTATACGCACTCTTACTCTTCCATCATTGCTAGCCTCTATGGTACCATGCATTGCCCTTTCTCACCTTGAGAGTTGGTGCAAACTTCGTCGGTGCATCCAAACCCCGTGATACGATATGCTCTATCAAACATAAACCTCCTTATATCTTCCACAAAACAGCCACCATACCTACCTATTATGGCATTTCCATAGCCATTCCGAGATATATTGCCATGCAACTTTCCACCGTTCCGTTTGTTATGACACGTTCCATCATTGTCATATTCCTTTTGCATGATCATGTAGTTGGATCGTATTTGTGGCAAAGCCACCTTCATAATAAAAAAAGAGAAAAAGGCCAAAAAAGAAAGGCCAAAAAGAAAAAAAAGAAAGGCCACACAAAAAAGGCCAAAATAAAAAAAGAAAGGCCCAAAAAAAGAAAGAAAAAAAGAAAATAAAAATAAAAAGGGGGCAATGTTACTATCCATTTCCACACTTGTGCTTCAAAGTAGCACCATGTTCTTCATGTAGAGAGTCTCATATGTTGTCACTTTCATATACTAGTGGGAATTTTGCATTATAGAACTTGGCTTGTATATTCCTACGATGGGCTTCCTCAGAATGCCCTAGGTCTTCGTGAGCAAGCAAATTCGATGCACACCCACTTAGTTTCTTTTGTTGAGCTTTCATACATTTATAGCTCTAGTGCATCTGTTGCATGGCAATCCCTACTCCCATGTTGACATCAATTGATGGGCATCTCCATAGCCCATTGATTAGCCTCGTCAACGTGAGACTTTCTCCTTTTTTGTCTTCTCCACACAACCTCCATCATCATATTCTATTCCACCCATAGTGCTATATCCATGGCTTACGCTCATGTATTGCATGAGAGTTAAAAAAAGCTGAAGAACGTTAAAAAGTATGAACCAATCGCTTGGCTGAAACCGGGGTTGTGCACGATGGGAGTATTTTGTGTGACGAAAATGAAGCATAGCTTAACTATATGATTTTGTAGGGATAAGTTTTCTTTGGCCATGATATTTTGAGAAGACATGATTGCTTTGTTAGTATGCTTGAAGTATTACTATTTTTATGTCAATATGATCTTTTATCTTGAATTATTTGGATCTGAAAATTCATGCCACAATAAATAAAATTACATTGAGAAATATGCTAGGTAGCATTCCACATAAAAAATCTGTTTTTGTCATTTACCTACTCAAGGATGAGCAAGAATTAAGCTTGGGGATGCTTGATACGTCTCCAACGTATCTATAATTTTTGATTGTTCCATGCTATTATATTACCCATTTTGGATGTTTACACTACAAAAAAAAGACACATCCGTGACATTGTGGGCCGAACGGTTTTTTTCTGTCATACTTATGACACTTCTATGACGATAATTGTGACAAAACCCGGTATCATCATAGATGTGGTGGGATCCTACTTCTGTGACAAAAAATCAATACAGAAAATGGGATTTTCGTCCTGGGCGGGCCGGAGACACAGCTGCATGACATTCTTTGGGCCGTCCATGATGGAAAAAACCATGGTAGAAGCGAGGGCGAGGAAAATTTCAGCGAGTTCTCGGTTACGGTGGGAGGTCGGGGGCCGAGCGATGCGCTTTTCTCTCGTACACGTACGCACGTGTGTGCGTGGCGTTGGCTCTAACTGAACCCGAGCGAGGCGTTGGGCTCTAACTGAACCCGAGCGATTGCACTACAGGCTATGCGTTACTGAACCCGAGCGATCAATCGATGGCTGTTAACTGAACCCGATCGAGCGATTCCTTTGCTACTGCTGCTAACTGAAGCCGATCGATGCTGCCTCTGGATGAACAGTGAGTGTTGGGGGGGGATGAACAGTGAGCGGTGGGGGTGGATGAACAGGACCACGTGGCGTTGCCTCTGGATGAGCAGGACCCCGATCGATCGAGCCGGTTGGGGCTGGATGAACAGGACCCCGTGGAGGGCTGGATGAACAGGATGACCCCATGGAGGGCTGGATGAATAGTAGATGGTGGAGGGGTGGATGAACAGTAGCCCGTGGAGGGGTGGTTGAATAGGAAGCCATGGAGAGGGGTGGTTGAACAGTAGCCGGTAGAGTAGTGCACGGTGGAGGCTGGATGAACAGGAGCCCGTGGAGGCTGGAGGAGGTCGACGGTGGATGAACAGTAGGCCGTGAAGCTGGAGGAGGTCGATGGTGGAGATGAAGAGTATCCCCTGGAGTCCTGTTTCGCGGTACGCCACACCCCTCCCGATGAGCAGGACCCCCGTTTCGACCGTAGCACTCCAACACAAGTCCGTTTAGTCCATTTTGTGGTACGCCACACCCCTCCCGATCAACAGGACCCCCATTTCGACCGTAGGAGGTCTATTTCCCCCATTTATTGGTATGCCAGACCCCTCCCGATGAACAGGATCCCGTTTCGAACGTGGCCGGTCGAACACAAGGCCGTTTCCTCCGTTCTACAGTACGCCAAGCCTCGTTTCCATCGCCTGTTCCGTCCAAGCCGGTTGGCTCCCACGCGTTCCGTTGCCTCCCGATGAACATGACGCATTCCGTTACCTCTCGATGAACATGACGCATTCCGTTGCCTCCCCATGAACATGACGACGACGCAGGTTCTCCGTTCTGACCCAGCCATATACACAAGCCCTGGCCATACGTATGCGTAAGTAGGCGTTCGAGACCCCGCCCGTATGTACGTACGTGGCCGTATTTTCTTTCTTGCACCCTGGCCGTTGTACGTACGTGTACATGCTACATGCGCACCTCTACAAAGACACGTGCGCACCTCTACTAAGACACGTGCACGCCTCTACATCGACCAGTATGTACATACACGTTCGCGACCAGAATGACAACGCTACGTACGCTTCGACCAGGTGGGTCGCGACTGTCAGGCACTTCCTTGTGTGCAAAGATGTAGCTGGTGGGTCCCAGCAGTCAGGGGGTGAATCATTTTTTTTGGACGCACTTCCTTGCGTGCGAAGATGTAGCTGGTGGGTCCCAACAGTCAGGGGGGAAACGTTTTTTCGCGAAATACGGTGGCCCGTTCGGTGGGCTCCTACTGTCAGGTGGAGGAATAATTATTTTGCGGGAAATAAGGAGGCACTTCCTTGCGGCCGCTGTGGACCCAGCTGTTAGTCTATCCACATATAGTACTCTTCTAATGGAAGTCGTTCCTTGACCACGTTGACCACGCCGCTGTGAGAGCACCAGGGCGGTGGGCGATGGTGAGGCCTAGGAAGGGGATGACGCGGAGCCGGGGAAGACGCGGCAGTGGAAGCCCGCGCGGAGAGGAGTGTGAGGGTTCACTGGTTCGGTTGCGGTGCGAGGTTGCCGTCGCCGCAGAATAACAGGGGGTGTGGGTGAGTAGAGGGATGGCCTGGCCAGCGGTGGGAGTAGTAGGGGGCCGTGAGGCCTTCGCAGCATCACAGCCGGCCACGGGAGGCAGGAGCACGCGGCACAACCGGCGTTGGTTTGGGAGGCTGGAGCAAGAAGACCAGAGGTTGAAGAAGCACTACGGCCGTTGGATGGACATCGTACGGTCACTAGAGCTAGAATCGTTCATATTGACTAAGTTGACAAAGCCCTCCATCCCCGTCAACTTACTTGGCCCACAAGTCATCCTCCCACTATGGTGGGTCCCAGCTAGCAGGGGTATTCATTTTTTGTGCGTAATAAGGAGGCACTTCCTTGCATGCGAAGATATAGCTGGTGGGTCCGACCTGTCAGCGGGGGGAATGTTTTTTCGCGAAATATAGAGGCCCTTCCAGTGGGTCCCAGCTATGAGGTGGAGGAATCATTATTTTGCGCGTAATAAGGAGGCATTTCCTTGTGTGCGGCCATGGACCCAGCTGTCAACCTCTCCACGTACAGTCCACATCCGATGGATGTCGTTCGTTGACCACGTTAACCAGGTCGGGCCGAGAGCACCATGGCGGTGCACAACGGTTTGGCCTAGGAAGGGAACGACACCGAGCCGGGGAAGACTCGACAATGGTTTCCCACGCGGTGGGGAGTACGAGGGTTTACTGGTCGGCTGCCGTCGCCGGAAAATAACAGGAGGTGTGGGTGAGTAGAGGAATGGCCTAGCCAGCAATGAAGTAGGGTGGGGGGATACGGCCTGTGCGGCAGCACAGCCGGCCACGGGAGGCGGGAGCAAGCAGTCCCACCAGAGCTGGTTTGGGCGGCTGGAGCAAGAAGATCAGATATTGAAGAAGTAGCACGACCGTTGGATTAACATCCAATGGTCACTACTGCTAGAATCGTTTGTGGACTAAGTTAACAAAGCCAAAGTACACGTCAACCTAGTAGACCCACAAGTCAGCCTCCAAATCTGTCTCAAACAGCATACAACCCGAAATTTCTAGCCAGATTCAAATTAATTTTAAACTAAATATACCTTAATTTAAATTCAATGAAATTTTACCCGCACAAAAACAATGCAATTTAAAATATCAAAATCCGAAAGAAAACGGTATTTTGGAACTAATTGCCTGTTTGTTCTATTTTTTTCATTTTACAACCCATTTATTATTACTTATAGCCCATTTCTTATTACTTATAGCCCATTTTCTGGGCAAAATGCATCCCCCCTTGTCTTGAAAGATTTCCGGCCCAACAGGGCATAGAAAAGCAAGTAGGCCTATGTTGGTTATTCTGCAAAAAACAAAATAGTGGGCTAGCCATTTTCAAAAAGGAAAAAAACAAACTGGGTTGGTCATGTGCTAAACATATGAAATAAAAGCCTAGGCTAGACAGGCCACGGGTCTCGCACAACCCAGTTGATACCCTTGTCCGTCCCGAAAAAACAAAATTACTGTGCGCGTTGCTGGGTCCCTACTGTCATCCTCACCATGTATAGTCATCTCCTTATTCCTCTCGGTTGTTGACCATGTTGACAACACCGGAGGGCAGAGCCGTGGCGAGCGAACCAAGGCGAAGGACGATGGTGAGGCCTCGGACGGGAACGAAACGGAGCCGGGGAAGATGCGCAGAGTTTTAGGGCGCGATGTGGCCACGATGCATGCGCGGCAGCACAGCCAGCCGTGGGAGGCGGGAGCAGGCGGTCCCGTCGGCGCTGGTTTGGCTTTGGCAGCTCAAGGAAGAAGAGACTGAAGAAACACGACAGACATTGAATGTCAATCCAACAGTCAAGGTTGGCACAATCGTTTGTTGACTAAGCCGACACCAAGTAGCATACTTTTTTATATATAGGAAGAAATGAAAAACTGGGCTCGTTGGCCTGATAACATTCCCGAAACTGCGACCGTTCGATCTTGTGTCGCAACTAAAACTGTGAGGAAAATGCGTTCGTCTGCCATCCTCCTCACAAGGAAGTTCGCCACATAAGTAACTAGCACCCTTGGTTTTCAACCGAGAGGTCTTGGGTTCGAGTCCCAGGAACTCTCAATTTTGTCCTCCTTCCTTCCTCGCAAAAAAAGGGAAAGAAAATCAAAGACTTGGGAAGGCGTACAGAACATTCTAGTGTACCAGTAAAGAGACGTTGCCGAGTTTTAGAAAAAAGAGAGACGTTCTCCTATAGTTGGTTCAAATTCAAACCTAGACTATGACTATATATGGTGTTATGCTACTCTGCAAGTAATGAAAATGACATATCCAACGTTCGCTTCTCCTCTTATCTACTTACTCTGCCTAGCATCAGGAATTCTGGCCGCAACAACCATGTCCGCTACGTGCTCGTCCACCTGCTCTTCAGCAGGCAACAACCAGATATGCACCAAGTCACCACCCGTGCCATCGCCTGTGGGTCTCATCACACCCCCGCTGGTACGTGCACTGCAGCCGATTGCTCATCGCAACCCACTGCCGTCGGTGTGGTGCCACTGCTGCAAATCACGCAGAGTCATCCGCCGCGTCTCAACCACAATCCTCAACCCTGGCCCAGTCTTCTACAAATGCCCGAATCATGGGGTAATAATATGTTTAAGTGTTGTTTTGTTACTTTCAGTTGCTAATTTTTTTAATAGTTTGGTTGATGATCTTCCAATTTGATTTGTGCAGAAAAGGGAAGATTCTTGTGATATGTATTTCTGGGAAGTTGCTGATGTGGGGGAATGCAACTACGCTGATTATTTGGTTAGCCAAGGAATCCCAATACCAGCAGGTTGGGGTGTTGAACAAGTAACTTAAGGAATGGCAGAAGAGGAAGATGCAGAGCAGAAGGTTAAAGATGCAGTTCCTCTGATCATGGCCAAGCAACAGCTGCTAAACGGCCTTGACAACAATGACGAGATGAAAGAGCTTGTGAAGATAATGGGCAAAATCAATGTGCTCTTTAGGATGATTGTCTCTTTATTGGTAGTGTATGTAGCACTCGTGATGTATTCGGTGGCTATGACATGAGCACTTTGCTGAACCTAGTAATGAAGGAAACCTGTGTAGCAGGCTGGGCCTAGTGTTGTGAAAATCTTATGATTTCTATTAACGGAAATCAGGGGGTATGCCCTTTTGCTCATAAATAAATAAATAGCAGAGGCCCTGTCGGGTCAGCTTTGTTCTCATTCGAAGACGTCGAGAAAATTGCAGTTCAACAGCAAACTATATCATCAAATTCAAGTTTCACAGCCAAATATGAGTACAACTAAACAACAATGTCATCATGTTTTAGTTGTCACACAATCACCAAATGCAAATCAGCATACATAACAAGTGATGTTCCCATAGCAAAATACTAAACAACATGTTCATCAGGTTTCAGTTGTCATAGTAAACACAATTTCACATAGTAGATAAAAGAACGTCTTCTGACAGGCAAATACGACAAAAGCAATGTAATCATCATCCGTAGCAGCAGCGTCAACATCTTCGCCATGTGTATCAGTCTAAATCGTAATTCCCCACGGTGTCATCTTCTTCTTCGTCCTCAACATCCTCGAACGTTGGCTTCTTCTTGATCAACTCTTGTATGTCCACAGCACGACATGCAATCTTTTCACCAACATCATTGACGTGATGGTTCTCAAAGATATTAGGAACATCTGTGTTATCTTGTACATCAGGAGCAGTCTAAGCATCATCTTGTTGTGCAACTTCATTAAACGAATTCCTTTGCTCAAACCTTTGCAATTCTCTCAAGTCATCACAACATGCAAATGTGTCTTTCAAGAAAATATCTGTGTTGCTTGATTTGCCAAAATAAAAGGCTCGTTGGTCTGGTACGCTGCCTTGACATTGATGGATTTGAAATAATCATCAGCTCTGGGTTTTGCGATCCTGGAAAACAGGTTATACCAACAACAGCACAACAGAACCACACACCGATGATCCTCGAAACTGAAGATATACTACAACTAAACAATGTCTGTTATGTTAGCATACATTTCAATTGTCTCTTTATCATACGTATCCGTTCTCATGATGGCATTGTTTTGTGTCTTTCTACCTTTGTCTCGTGCAAGGGTGTTGTAGCGCACATCTCCAACAACGCAAGATTCATAATGTCTTACCCGAGTATCAGGACCCATTGCTAGTGAGTAAAGGGCATCATCAACTGCCTGCCCATCCTCCCGCATCTTCTTAACCTATGGTTAGAAAACAGACAAGCTGATCATCTTATGTACTCAATATATTAAAAAAAACTGATAGTGCAATTCAAAAGCTTACATGACCCTTTAACCATTTCGCAAATCTTGCCATAACCAGTTTGTCAATGTTTCTTGGATTTTGCAGCAGTAACTCCTTTTTGTAGATGCTGCACAACATAGTGATCGCGTCAAACATCTAAATATATGAGAATGTGCTACAAGTTTAGTAGATTACGATGTATAAGCTGCAGTACTGCACTTAATTGATATAAGGTAGTATCTCAGGACAGTTATTCAACACATACCAAACCATTTTGTCCAAATCTTTAGGTTTGTCCTCTTGTCGACTCTTCCCTGTAACTCGAAGAGAATAATCGAAAACATTGAGCACGGGATTGTCTTCACCCACATCTTTGCTAAGCTGATCAGCTGTTTCAATGTATTTTGAGAAGAATGTCAATGCTTCTATAGCAATGTAGGCCTCTGCAATGGAACCCTTGGGTCTAGCTCTGTTCCTAACATAGCCCTTGAAAGTGCCTAGCCTCCTTTCAATAGGGTACATCCAACCATACTGTACTGGACCTGTAAGTAGTGCCTCATCAGGTAGATGAACAACCAAATGCACCATCACATCAAAGAAGGCTGGAGGATATATCTTCTCAAGGTCGCATAGGATAGTTGGTGTCTTGTCTCTAAGACGCTCCAAAGCATCTATCCTGATATTTCTACTACAGAGTTCCCTGAAGAATTGTCCCAACTCTGCAACTGCTCTGTATAAGTCAGGGCAGCCCAATCCTCTAAGGATAACAGGTAAAACCCTTTGAAGTAGGATGTGGCAGTCATGAGTTTTCAACCCTTATACATTGTTTCCATCTGCACTGACTCTCCTTTCAGGGTTGGAAGCAAATCCATGTGGAAATCTCACACGTGATAGGACCTCGCGGAATTCTTTTCTTTTTACCTTGTCCAGGACGTACACAGCTGGTGCTATATCCCGTGGTTTACCTTCATCTTGCACCTGCAAATCCTGTCTGATACCCAGGTGTGTCAAATCAATCCTAGATTTTAAAGTATCTTTTGTCTTGCCTTCAATATTAAGAAGTGTGCCGATAATGTTGTCACATATATTTTTCTCGATGTGCATCACATCAAGATTATGCCGCCGATCCAAATCTTTCCAATACTCCAA
Organism: Triticum aestivum; assembly: GCF_018294505.1. Taxonomy (NCBI): domain Eukaryota; kingdom Viridiplantae; phylum Streptophyta; class Magnoliopsida; order Poales; family Poaceae; genus Triticum; species Triticum aestivum. The sequence continues at coordinate 248,253,551 of NC_057804.1, read as the reverse complement.
GTCCCACAAAGTGGACCTACGAGTAAACAATAATCTCTCTTCTGCCCTGCCATGCTTCCTTTTCCCGCTACCATTACCAGGATGGTTTTCTGGTGCAATATGCCCGACCTTCTCTAATTCCACTTGCAACTCATCGGCGGTGAGCCTCTTTGGCGCATCACGGTTTTCATGCTTTGCATTGAACACATGTCTTCGGTATTTTCTAGGATGCGGCTTGTCCTTGGCAAGGAAACGGCGGTGTCCAATGTAACAGATCTTGCTAAGTATTGCGTATGACAGCGGATTCCTGTCACAGTGAACACATGCATTGTAACCATGTGTCGTTTGCCCTGACATAGTGCCCAAGGCCAGATAATCATGGATGCACCAAATTATAACAACACACAGAAAGAAATCAGCTGGTGGGCTGCTATATAGGTCTTGAGTGAGAACACCCCTCCATAGCTGTTGAAGTTCCTCCACAAGAGGCTCCATGAACAAATCAAAATCCTTTCCAGGACTTTTTGGACCTGGGATGAGCAAGGCCATCATGTAGTTTGATTCTTTGGTGCAGACATTTGGAGGCATATTGTAAGGGATAACAAGCACTGGCCACATGCTATATGTGGTGCTCTGGTGGCCAAATGGGTTAAATCCATCTGAAGCTAAGCCAAGTCTAATGTTTCTCGGGTCAGCATCAAACTTTTTGTGTTTATGATTGAAGCTTTTCCACTCACTACCATGAGATGGATGGCTCATTACACTCTGGTCTCTGTACTCCTGGTTCCTAGAATGCCACAGTACATCCTCTCTTGTTTTAGCATCATGAAACAACCTCTGCAATCTTGGTATAATTGGAAAATATCTCAGAACATTATGAGGAATCCTCTTCACAGCATCACCATCTTTCCATCTTGATGATTTGCATTTCGGGCATTCACTTAAGTTGGCATAATCCTTCCGGAACAGAACACAATTATTCTTACAAACATGGAACATACCATATCCAATTCCAACTACACGAAGGAAATTCTTCATTTTACTGTAGGTGTGTGGCAGCTCAGACGCATCTGGGAAAGATTTGCGGAAAGCAGCCAACATCACATCGAATGATTTGTTGGTCATCCTCTCAGATGTCTTCACCTGAAGAAAGGTGACCATAGCTGAGAATACTGACAGCTTATTTCCTGGGGTGACAGCCATGTTGCATTGTTCCAACATGCGGGCCCATCGTTTTTCTTCCGCAGGTGAAAGTTCACAGAATGCACGAGCATTTCGTAGCATTGTTTCAATGTTGCTCAAACTCACTGGCTCCACCACCACCACCTCCTCCTCCTCTTCCAACTGAGCATCAGGCAGATCAAGATGGTGATCTGCTACTTCCACGTAGTCAATAACATTGAGGTTCACAGTTTCACCATGTTGAACCCACCTAGTATATGTGACCGACATCCCATACAAGTGTAGATGATTTTGCATAGTTGATTGGGGTCTTGTAACTGAATTCATACAACTGCTACACGGGCAGAGCACATCTGATTTCGGACCACCATACTCAGCTCTGATAAAGTTCATGAAGTTTTCAACCCCCTCGACATATGCAGCGGAGAATCTTTGAGCGGAAGTTATCCAAGTCATGTACATCTGTTAGACATACAAATTAGTTCTTCTACTAGATATTACAGGAAAAACATATATGCTTTTTATGATGTCCAGAAAAATAATACCTATGTCGATGTCTAAAGCTATGGCAAGATATTTGGACGAGCAGATCTAAGTAACGAAATATATGTAAAGCTAATTCAGTAAACAGATTTGAGTGCTAAATAATGGCAGACTATTTCAACAGTCAATGAGGCCGAGCACACAGCCATCGAAGTATCGAAGGCCATCGCAGCAACAAAGATCGAGTATAAAACGGTATAGAGCTATTTCACCTAACAGATTAGCTATTAGACCATGGCAATCTACGTCACAATAAATATATGGCAGGATATTTTAGCAACTAATCAGCCTTGGCATGCCATCTCAGCTAAGAAGATTGAGTGCAGAACATGGCAAGGAAGCTTCTTAAGCAGAGCATATTGACTTTAAACTACTTCGGCAAACAGTGAGATTAACAGCGTCTATCAGCTAACATTCAGTGCTACACCGACATGAACGGGGCCTCAGTCTAGAATGCGTGTACCGTGGGAAAAGCTGACCATCGTGCGTCTCCACATGAACAACGCTAGTGGTGGTGGTGCTGACCACCGTGCGCCTCCAGAAGAACGTAGCCAACAGTGGTGGCGCGGCTAGAGGACGGCAGCCTACGAGAGCGTACTGTGGGAGCGAGAGGATCGCCGTGCATCCCCTCGACGAACCGCGGCATCGACGTATCGGCGCGGCGGGGAGGGCGGCTTTGGCGGAGCGAATGGAGTGGAGGGGGACGAGAGGGAGAGGGGGGTTTTGGGGAATATTATTGGCTAGTTGGCCGAAGGGCGGTTGAATCGGATTTGGGGGGAATTTTTGGGTGGGGGGGGGGAGGATTTTCGCGCGGTGGGCAGAGGAGTTTGGCGCATGGTATGTTTCTCCAAGTGCAGTCCCACGTGTCATTGAAGAGGCAAGCCGAAGCGCGTTCCGTTTGCGTGAGCCGTGTGCAGGACCGAACGTGTGTGGGGTGCAGTGCGACCGCGACAGGAGTGCTATGAGTGTACCACCTTTTTTCCTTTTAAACTAGGTGCTTCGCCCCCTCAAGAAAAATTTGTTGCTTCGCGCGATCCATCGATACTACTACTAGTAATCCGGTAATCCTGACTAAAACGGCGCGGCTGGGTCTTTTCCCGCGCGATATGCTGGGAGGTTAGCTTAGTTGGGTTTTTAGGACGAGTAATGCTACACCTACGTAATCCCAGTTACGTAATTAACGTAATGTGAAATGTGTGAGCTGTTTATTGTAGATTGGGGGGAGGGAGGGGCCCACCACCATGAAAATCAGGAGAGGAGAGAGAGAGGCAATTTACGTTAACCCTTTCGTAGGTTCCCGTAGATGTAGAAAGATGTGAAATGCATGAATGTGTAGTGGACGTACTATTGGAGTGCCTAAGATAAATTGTGTATGTATAGACCCTATGTGTTTATTTTACTTCGCATGTTAGATTTGTCTCGGTTCAATAAAAAGCAGAGTTGGTGATGATGGTGTGCCTGTCATCCTGCAATATAGGTCGTCTGATCTATATCTAATGGATAGGAAGGAAACTATGACAATTTACCCGCACTCCTCTCCACATTTGCAAATAAGGCTTTCCCTCGTTCATCCTTTTCTCCCACAAGATCTTGATCTTCCGTGCAACGCACGGGCATATTGCTAGTACTCCTACAATATACTATATTATTGTGAAAGTTCATATACACCGGCCGAGATTAATGCAAACACGGCAGATTTTCATTACATTTCGAACTTTTATAGGACAGAAAAATAAAAGAAACCCGACCCTAAACCTATTCTACGGCGGCGACCGGCGTCCTCCATCTGCGATCTCTATGTACGGGGGTAGGGTTCAAGACTCGTGAAGTGAAGGTGCGGTCTCTAGCGAGGAAGAGTAGAATACGGGATACAGATCGGCCAGTTGGCACACCATGCCCTGCCGCCTCCCATGCCCTACTCATCCTCGGAGGAGTCCCCGACCTCGGCGGTGTCGGACGTTGGACGGCGGCAAGTAGGACGCGTGGCTGACGGTGCTCCCGTCGTCGGCCGACAGGGTGGCCACCGCTTGTGCGGTCGCATCCGCGTCCGACTACGCCGCTATTGCGTTGCGAGAGGCGACTTGAGCGAGGGCGGCGACCTCGAGCTTCATCCCCGAAGACAAGCTCTGCCGCAGAGCGTTCGCACTTGCAGTCATGGCGGATGTGGTGCCAGGTAGGAGGACGATGCGCTATGGTGTGGATGTTAGCTGGGCGTTGCCGCTTTAAGTAGCGCATTCCGGTGAGGCCAAGCGTCCGGGTGCGTCATTAAGTCGCCGGAGTTGGTTCCTCGGGCACCCAGCCTCTTAACGACAACATACGAATGGACGTCATGAATGCGGGCAGCTGGCGCCTGCTGGGAACGCATCGCACGACGGCGCGAGGGACGAGGGTTTTGGTGTGCCAGGGTAGTCAGCTGCGGTCGTGGCAACGTTGGAGATCCCCGCATGTCATTGAAAAAGCAAGACGACCCGGCATGGTCTCAGGTCCTGAGGATGCAGTTGGCCGCACTACACCACTCCGTGAACGCATCGCGGCGCCCCGTGCATCCTCGACGAGCCGGGTGTTGGGGTGTTTTTGGATTGTGGCCAAAGTGCACCTTACCAAAATTTTGGTCATGACGCAAAGATTGGTCTTTGTTTGGATGGTTGCCATTTTTTGGCATGCCAATGAACTCTAGCCAACTCTAGTTCATTTTTCTTGCCAATGTCGGCCAAATCATCGGCAACCAATACTTCAACCAAATTTTTGGCTACCAAATGCTTTGATGGGGCAACCTTGGGAACAAACCAAACATACTGTTGGTCGTGCCACAGCACTAATGCCACCCTCAGCACATTGAAACCGACTGTGTCGAGCGATGATATGAGCGTGTCGCTTACCGCGTTCACCGTGTCCAGTTGCGGTGCTGGAGCTGCACCACGTTGTTAGCCCCAACGACCCACATGAACGGTTGTCGGTGGCGAGGACGTCGCGGGCCAGCTCCTCCATTGGACTAGTCTGCGCTATGTCGTCCCGACGGGTGTGCCCCACATGTCGGTTTCCCTATTTTCCCTGCCATATTCGAGCGTCACTGCTCCGCTTTGTGCATTAGGCCTTTCAGTATGTAGGCCAAGCGAGACAACTTATTGTTTATTTGAGCTGTTCAAGTATAATCATGTGGCATTTTCTTATTTCTCATTCCTCTCCAACCCTCTTCTCCATCGATCATGTCGCCCTCCGGTCGAGTCCATCCTCCCGCATGCCTCATTTGAACATTCCTCCGAGTATCATTCGCATGTACCCACCCTGGTCCTCTCTTAATCGATCTCCGGACCCCGAGATGAAATCGAGAGAGAATGAGTGGGGGCACGTGATACCTAAGGCGGATTCAAAATTTTGAACCGGTGATCATAGCATCCGCAAATCATATACAAAGGGTATTCAATGTTCGTTTTGTTTTTGAACGTACAATATACTCCCTCCTATCCTTTCTAGTTTACATATAAGTTTTATGTGTAGTCAAAGTTTCTCTACTTTGATCAAAAAAGTATGAACATTCAACAACACCCAATCAATATTGTTAGATTCGTACGTACTCCTAGATTTGTACTCGAGATGGTTTCCAATTTGTTTTCAACCACGTGAATGTGCTTGTTCTCGGGCATGCTCTTCCTACTAGGATTTCGCCACGTATAGCCAGTCCAATAGTAACTTTTTTAAGCTCCCTGTCCAATAGTACACGTAAAGTACTGACAACGTCTATACTCCCTCCTTCCATTTATATAGGGCTTATGTGGAGGAGAGAGATGTGAAAAAGTAAGGGGAGTGAGCTCTCATGCAAGATCCTTAGCTATATACGCATTCCTAGTTAAATAGTACAATAAATATGAAGAAAGAGATAGAGAGGAGATGGAAAAAAGTACTAATACAATAGCCAACCTTATATATATTTTTTGCGGGAAATAGCCAACCTTATAGCCCACACTACCGTATGAGTGCATATAATAGATGATGGCTATAGATGACATGGCAGTCCCTCATAGCCATCGACTGGCTATATTATTAACCATTCTCTAATGCGTTTTTAAAACCGCATTTGACTATTGACAAGATTAATAGTACATGAGATGTATAATGTGAAAATTATATCATTGGAAACTCCTTTCACACACGAATTTGACCGTATGCTTTGTGTAAGTTGCATGTCATATATTATTACTCTAACATTTGGTCAAAGTTAGCCTCGAAAAACGCATTAGGCCCTGTATAGTAAATGGAAGGAGGGAGTAGTAGTGGAAGTGGATCCTCTAACGTAGGTATCCCAGCCTTACCCTCCCTTTCGGTCACTTACTGGCGGACCCCATGCTTGCTAGGCCCAACATGTCAGTTACTCAATGGGTTCGGCCACGTCAGGGGATCCTCATCCGTAGTATACTCCCTCTATTTTTATTTACTCCGCATAAAACAAAGGTATTGGTAGTACAATAAATGACGCGGGCGGGGGAGGGGGAGGGACGTCGGTTTGCTCTCAACTACGGTCCCACAAACGAGCAAAAACACAAGATGAAGTGTGTTCCATTCGGTGAGCGACGTGGAGGGTCCAGCATGCCGGGCTGCAACACGAACGCGACAAGAACGATTTACAGTCAAAACCGATTGAACGGTCGTCATCGGAACCACTATTCACACCAGAACCTTCGCTGCTCGGCGTACGCCAGTAACTACCCTAAAACCACACCTAATCTCTAGCCCATTCCCCCACCTTTCAATCCCCTAGCCCACATCAAGCGTCCCCTAGTTCGCCGGAAAGCCATGGTGCGCTGCAAGATCACTTACTACAAGATGCTGACGCCGGAGCGCCGCACAGAAATCACGGCGGCGGTCGGCGCCATAGACCCCCGTTCCCAAGCTCGCTTTGCGGCGGGCCAATCCTCGAGTTCTCTGGAGCCAAGCTACAAGGAGGAGGAAGCTGATGAAATGTTCATGGCGGAGGTCGCGGCACAGAAGGCCCCCGATGGGTATGATACAATGGACGTCGACTTCGTGCCGGCGTCCGAGTCCCCCATGGTGCAGGCGGACCAGCGGTTCAACATGGCGATGCTAAAGGAGGACCGGAAGACAGAGGCTCAAGTCGACGCGAAGCATGCGCATGCCGCTGCCATCGAGGCTCTCCTGCAGGCGGAACCAGATGTCGTGGATGTGAACCGGGCAGCGGAGGCTCAACTTGAGGTGGAGCGCATGGATGCCGCTGCCATCGAGGCCCTCCTGCAAGTGGAACCGAACGTCCTGGACTTGAACCGGGCGGCAAAGGCTCGACTCGACGCAGAGCGCGCGAATGACTCTCTCATCAACGCCCTCTTGTAGGCGGAACCGGACATCCTGGAGTTGAACTGGGCGGCAGAGGCTCGACTCGACGTGGAGCGCGCAGATGCCGCTGCCATCGAGGCCCTCCTGCAGGCGGAACTGGACGTCCTCAACTTGAACCGGGTTGTGCTCTCGTCCGTGCAGAGCGCTCGCACGTTCCGCATGAACGAGTAGCTGGAGGCCGAGGACAACCACGGTGCGGAGACACACGTCGGCAGCTACGGCTGGTTCGCGCCAGCAGCCAAAGACGAGGAGGACGTCTCGTTCTGGGAGCAGTGATAGTTTTTCTTTATGTTGTTGTTTTTATGGATCTATTGCTGTGTAAAAACATATATTTGTTATGCTAGTCTCCTGACTTCAATCTACCATTTCAGGCGGTTGGATGAATATCCTACATCTCCTAACCCTTCTTTCCTTCTTCCTCACATCTTCTTCTTCCCCAACAGACCACCGCATGGGCCGTACGGATACTCCCAACATGCGGTTGGATAAACATACCCTATGAACAAAAATTATGTGTCAGCGGTAGTATGGCTGAGTTTGGTTTGTTCACATGCGACAGCACGTGTCAGTGAGGGTGCGTTCCCTTGGTTGGGTTTGCGGCGTGCAGGAGCGACAATGTGAGGGTGCGGTGCGACCGCGGTGTGCAGGAGCGACCGTGTGAGGGTGCGGTGCGACAGCGACAGCCATGCGCAAGTGTACCTCCTTCTCATTTTGAAAACTTTAGGCAAGCTTGGGCAAAATGTGTGGCGAAGTTTGGCAATGCAGGGCCTAGACCCAAACAGGATAAGTACGTACGTACTAGGAGTACTAGTATTAAAAAAGAAAGGCGGGGTTTTCCTTCGCAGGATTTAATCGATACAAATCCTCGTTTCACGTGTCAATTAATGCATATTTTTTTCTCCAAAGACCAAAGAGCTAACCATCTCACTCCTCATCGCTTGATTAATGCAGCGCCATGCAAACCAACCTTCTCACTTCCGCATGCATGCAGGGGATATTAACGTCCTTGGTTGCTAGTATGAGGCAAACCCCATCAATTTTGCCTCGATTAGTGTTAGTGGCCTTTTGCAAATTGTAATTTTGATATACTGGCCTTGTGTACAAAAAAATGGAGGTAGTAACTATATTTGACTTCCTTCCCCGTTGCGGTGACGTCGATGATATCTTTTTTTTTTGTAGTTTGGCGAAGTGCGTTCGACAGAGAACACCATTGAGGGAGACCACGGTAAGTCATTCGCAAGTGCCGCCTGCAAGCCAAGACAACCGCCTTATTTGCATCCAGGAAGTCCGTTGAACCAAAGTACTAGTACTTCTAGGAGTACACAATAGCGTCGTCCGTCCAGCTTAGTGCGGTGAGATGATTTCTTGAAGAAGACGATGGAGAAGCGGAGTCAGCGAAGAGTGAAATGATGGTTGCTTCGTCTGTGCTTTTGTGATTTGACGCCTCACTGCTTTGTGGTTTGTGATAGAAGGGATAGTGGAGTAGACTCTGTGCTCTATACTGTACTACATGCGTCCAAGCATGGGAGAAAGAGGAGAGACGTTGCATTTTCTATTCCTTCCATCAATCAATCAGGGAGCTTCGTTCCATCTTTTTGGCTTTGGCAACACCGTCCACAATGGTTCCCATGATGCCAAAAGCTATTTTCACATTTGGCTACACATTGTGGATGCCCTTAACCATACCACTTGGTTTTGCTCCTGTGTGCTATCTATACAAATCTCAATTATATTGATCTAAAAAATTATAGAATCAAGATTGGTAAATAGGAGGTGATTTTGCCGTGCAGATGGCGGGGGAGGTTTCTTATTTTTAGAGGACGTTGTCCTGGCGGTTTGCTAACATGGGGTCCCACATGTCAGTGCTTTACCAAGCCGATCCGCGTCCCACATGAGGCAAAACAACGGCAGAAGCAACACGTGGTTAAGTTGAAGAAGATGAGGGAGAAGCGGATTCAGTAACGAGTGAAATGATGGTTGCTTCGTCCCTCCAACTTCTTTTTTAGCATTATTACTTCGTCCTTCCAACTTAACTGCGGGAAAGGTGCAGCTTTGTGATTTGACGCCTCATTGCTCATTTACTACGTCGGCGCCATGACTGGGGTGCTTCACCCCGGCTGCTCTGCACTATATTTCGGTATGGCACGTGGACCCAGTTGCTTGATGTCCCACATGTCGGCGAAAGGGACTAGAAGATTTATGAAAGCGGGCGCTCCACTCTTACGATGGAGGAGTACAAGACACGACGGCCCAGTGAACTATCACTTGTACTATACAGTACTATAGTTTTGCTGTTTCACATGATCCATCGATACAAACCAGATTAAACAGGAAAGGGCAGGATTTTTCCCGCGCGGTAGATGATACTGGCCATACATTTCAAAGGAAATTTTAATGTATGCAAACTGAATAAGTAACAATATGATATCTAGTAAAACCAGAAACACATATGATTTATTGTGTTAGAGTGTAGTAGTAGTGTTGTATTGCATAGTTGTTAGATGTAACATGCAAGACGTGTAGAGATGTAGTTTGGGAGGGCCTACAGAGAGAAAAGCGTAATACGGTCACCGAACTTTAGAATAAGCTGATTACGGTCACTATATACGTTTTGCGGTGATTATACGGTCACTTGCTCATGGTTCAACATCGGATTGCACTCTGTTGACTGGCCAAATAGTCTGTGTGGTGCCATGTTTGACTAGTCAAATTGACCATGTTCCTTGTGGGTCCCACCTGTCAGCTCGCATAGGGAAAAGGTTAGATAAACACAAATTTACGCAGGCGCGACAAGACTCCAACCCGTGCGCGGGAATCACCTGGTTGTGTGTGTGTCTGTCAGGGCCTGATGTGTGCGCATGCACGTGTTGGTTGAGGACTTGAGCGTGAGAGTGTGTGTTGGTCGTGTGGTGTACTGGTGTGTACATGCATGCATGCGTGTGTGCGTCTGAGTGTTGCATGTGTGCGTAGTTGCGTGTCTATGTGTGAGTGTTGCGTGCGTGCGTGGGTGCATGTGTTTGTGTGAGGGTTGCGTGCATGCAGTTCATGTGCATGCGTGCGTGTGTGTATAATCACCACACCAGCTCCTGTGTGTTAAAATAGATGCCTCAGCATACCAATACAAGTCCACCTTGTCCGCTGTGCCCGCGATCATGAGTTCGAACCACCGTCCAAATATTCTTTTGTTGTTTGTTTGCATTCTTACTAGCAAGATGCCCGTGCGTTGCACGTAACATCAAGATGCATTTGTATGACTAGTCTATCTTGTGAGAGAAAAGAATGAACGAGGGAAGCCCTTATTGGCAACTGTGGAGAGGTGTGTGGGTACCTTTTTGCAAAAATGCCATTGTTTCTTTCCTATCCGTCAGACATAAATCGGACGACCTATATTGCAGGATGGCAGGCACACCATCATCACCAACTCTATTTTTGATAAGAGTGTATTTTATTTATGTATTTTATAAGAGTGTAGATGTAGAGTAGATACAAGCCAACAGGTGGGCACGATGGTAGTGAGATAATGTGATGCAACACTAGAGGTGCCATGTGGAGCATTTAACTGGTCAACTAGTCATGTCTTGAGCAAATACAGAGTTGTACGGTGAGCCAGTGACTGTATAATAACCACTAAACGTAAATGGTGACCGTAATGAGTGGATTCTGAAGTCCAATGTATGTATCGAGCTTTCGCTTCAAATACAATGATCGTCATTGCATATATCTCGAGAGAAAGATGAAACATGTGTGAATTTTCCAGGGGCTTACTTCTAGAGGACCGGGAGATAGTGTTGCATATGTGAAAGGGGCGTACAGGGGGGGTATGTGATGGAGAGAGAGAGATGCTCTTCATTTCTCTTTATTATGACTAACTTTGTATATAGTATAAAAATATACAAATTGACAGTGCGGAATAAATATCAATGTGGGCACCATGCAATGCAAATTAGCGTTTGTACTCCTCCGTATAACTTTGTAATGTTGTATATATGTAGAAACTCTAAAATAATTTTTTGGCCACACGTTATTCAAAAGGAATGTTGTATGCGAAATAAACGTGAAGAGAGGGCTTTTTAGATCAATGGGGTACATGATGTAACATGTGTGAATGTGTACTTGATGCATTTAGCGGGGCCTAGAGAGGTATATGTGTGTATTACGTATTCGAGAGAGGCATGGATAGAGGGGCCAGCGGGGAGGAGCGGGGGAGAGATAGCACGAGAAATGAGAGTGGTCTAGAGAGAGAGAGATGAATATGACGTCATGATGAGAGATTACCTTCCCTTGAGTGTGTATATGCAAGGGGGGAGGGAATAGAGGCACCAGGAGAAATTTGTTGTGTGTGTGGTGTTTGTGTTGGTATGTGTGGGTGTGAGAAGATAATGAGACGTGGGGGCAGAGGGTGTGTCACCGTGTGAGGTCCGGTGCGTCGAGGTGAGGCCCTTCGTTCGGTTCCGTCCTGCGCCACATTTGTCGACCCATGACGCATTTAGGAAGACCCATGGTTGACTAGTCGTACAAGACAAAGATAGCAGAATTGTGAAGGACTATGTTTCCGCTGACAAAGTCGGCTAGGATTTGTATCGCTAGGTTCTCGGACTAAGGTAACCCCTTTATCTCTGATATTACTATTCATCCAACCTAACTTTAAGGGGCATCCTACAGAATGCTCTGCTAGAATCATACACGTCGATTAGGAAGAGAGGTGTGAGATAATGCGTGAGAGACATGACTCAAGATAGTGTGCGTACATGAGACACGTAGGTAGGTCCATGTATATAGAAAGGGTCAATGGGTATTGTGCGTGTGTGTGCTTGCGAGAGGAAGAGTGCTTGTGATAAAGGTTAGTGAAAATAGTTGTAAATGGTTACGAGAGGGAGGGAGGGTTATATCTAGAGCATGTTTGCGAGAAAGACACCTCGGGAGAGAGTGTGTGAGCATGTGTGAGAGACCACCGATGGAGAGTGAAACTACACATAAAAGACTGCTGTACACATTGATTAAAGATATAAATTGTGCCCAAATATTAGGATGGGATCATGATATTTGCAATTCGCGTAAGGAGCGGTCATTGATCCATCAGACATCTAGATTCTATCGAATTTGAGCATGTCTATGTTATTGTTTGACACAATTGATCAACATAGTTAGTATTTTGAACTCCAGACAATGCATCGCTTTAGCAATCGAATATAAACGTGAGTATAGTTCATGTTGTGTGTGTAAAGCACATTATACATATGAAAGTTACACAATGAACATTATAAATAGCTACCTATGAACTAGCATACATTTGAATTCAACTTAAGGTGGTTTAAAAAATCGAATTCAACATGATGTCCATTCAATTATTTGAATTTGATATCATGGCATTTGTAAATCATACCTAAATTATGGGGGCACCAATCTTTGCTCTGATTTTGTACATAATAGAATATGTAGTCGTGTAGAAAATAGATTCAAATTTAGCTCCTCCATTCCAAAATAATTGTAGTTATAGGATTTTCAAGTGTCAAAAATTCAAAAAGAAGCGGATAATTTAATGAGGTTTTCAAACATACAAGGTCAAATATAACGTTGTCTATTTACGTCAATCCTCATAGTTCAAGAGTACTCTAGACGTGAATGCGTGTGTTTCAAAATTTCGAACGAAGCGCCAAAAGAGCCTCTACTCGCCCGAAACCGTGTGAGACCAATGTGTGGTAGTACAAGGAAATTACTTTTCTAATAACTCCGACATGTGAAACTTACCGGCCCGACGTCCAAAGGTCTAAACCGGGGTAGGTTTGTAGCTTCATCTAGACGCCACACAACCGCCTGTGAAAAACATTTATACACAATGGCCGCCTAAGCACACATGCGCGCGGCCGAAATTGCTCCCGCCCACTATTTAGGACACCTGGGATTACCATCCTACCCCCGACCCGCAGTAGGTCCGAAATTTAAGAGGGGGGCAAAGTTTGTACTTTCCCCAAATTTCAAACAAGCGTGTCCCATCTTCTGTTCAAAAAAGCCAAAAACAAGCGCATCCCAGACCGAAACATGGTTCCCCCCACCCTTCCAATTCCCCATTCGTACTCCGTGGGCTCCAAAGCTACCTCTCCACCAGTCGCGAAACCCCGACGTCCTCCGTCCGCTACCCCATCCCACCCATCAACCGCCGCTCTCCTCCATCACACCGGAGCCGATACCCCGACGTCGTCGTCCACCGCAACCTCAACCGCAACACCCTCCACGGCTAGTAGTTGAAGCCGAGGCCGAGCCGTCCATACCCGAGTCAGTTCAACCACGCCATCCTGTGCCTCACTGCTGCCGCTCCCACTTCGCCACCGTCCACCGCACCAGAGCTGTTCCTGGTACGCCGTCCTTCGTCGCTTCAGATGTGCTTCCCCTCTGCCGATATACGACCACGGCAACATAGTCAACAATTTGGCCATGGGTTTGTCCAAGGATCCGCGGCTCTACAAAACATCAGTTCCCCCGGGAAAAATAAGAAGATCGCCGCGACATATCGACACCACACTGGCAACTGATAACGGTACTCCTCTTCCCTTATTCGTGCAAATCTTACGTGTCTGATTGCACGGTATTCATCCCACAAAAGATAATAGTTGACCGCTTCTTCTTCATACTAGATGTTCCTAGTAACTCGCGATGCACAATGTTTCTCCTCATATACTATTTCACCTTAGCTAGAGGTCCGTCACCCCCCTAAATTTCAATTTCTGGCCAGTTGATTCCCAACTAAGGGAACCATTCCCCAATGTAACAGGCGCTAGTACGCCTATTACGTCGGGGAAGCAGCACCTTGGTGTTTATCTTAGGGGCGTGTGCGGCCTAGAGCTACTGGCGCCCGATCTGGAGGTCAGTCGGGATTAAAGGTATGGCCTGGGGGCGCTGCCAAGCATGACGGTGGTGTGAGGTCGAGGGGAGGGCGGGGCGGCGGAGGCAGGGTTCTGGGCCGGCGGTCGCTGGCGGTTCGAGAAATATCGTCAACAGTGAGTGGCAGGAGGTAGACGAAGGCCATCTTCCCGTTCCTTATAGATCGGACGGTTCATTAAAAAAATTGACTGACCTATTTATTTTCAGTCTACTGTTATCTTAGATATGACCACATGTGGTGGTGTGCTGGAGGAGTACCTGCATTTTCTGTGCTCATATATTACAAAATCATACGGAGTAGAATCTAATTTTGTTTGACATGCAATGTTGTAGAGCTATCATATGTCTCCTGTCATTTATTTTTCAACCACCCGCTATCTGCTACTTTTACAGTGCACTAGTTCTGCATACACTTCACCCATACTCTCACTATTGTGTTTTTATGCAAGGGTATTTCAGAGTCTGCTTCGAGAGAAGCAAAAAAGATAAGAGAGAAGTTGACCTAGCTTTCTTCGCGGATAGGCACGACATGTTACATCGCTATAAAGGGTGCAGTGGCAGCAGATGGAGACGGTAAACGTAGCTCTGGAGTTGATGACCTCGCTCGCAATGAACCACCATCCCAGGTGCTTGCTTTTAACTTCGCGATGTCATATGTGGTTGCATGTTCCATATGGTGTCTAGCTTGTATTCGAAAGGCCAAAGTCGGTCTTTGGGGCTGTTTGGTTCTAGGCCTAGCATTGCCACACTTTGCCACATTTTTTTGCCAAGCTTGCCTAAGGTTAGTTCATCAAAATGAAAGCCACAAGTTGGCAAGCCTAAGGGAATCTTGCCACATTTTGTGTGTGTATGCCATGTGGGGTCCAAGTGTGGCTTGCCTAAGGTGTGGCTTGAACCAAAGACTCACCTAAGTTAGTCAAACTTGCCTAGCTTTAGGTGTGGCAACATTTGACAAAGTTAGTCACAAACCAAACAGCCCCTTTATTAAGATAAGGAAACATATTCTTTTTACATGAACCACCATCCCGTGAGCACCAGAAGACAAATAGCTAGTCAGGGTACTGGCCGAGCCAGTGACAAGCCCGACAAAGATAGGCATCACCTGGAAGCCAACTAAAAAGCTACGATGGTGGCGAAGCAGCCCGCCTCCCACCAGGCTCTCAGGTCCTAGATGATCATGCTCACCACTCCAGCCAGATGTCTAGCTTGTATTGCTTCCAATTTGGTTAAATTGCATCTGCTTAGCTTACACATTATACCTTTGAATATGACATGCCATTCTGTTTTTTGTACATACTAGTACAACTGTGTATTAACCATGTTCTTACATCAAACTAATGTTCTTGTGTATCCCTCATCAATCACTTATGATGAGGCAGACAGGCAAGGGGACTACTCCTCATTTAAAGAATGCAGCGTCAGCCTCTCGACATGATTCTCAAGAAACAGCAATGCTAGATGAAGATAGTGAACGTAGCTCAGTAGTTGATTACAACATTTCCCCTACACTAGCATCACAGGTGTTGCTCTAACTTGGCAGCGTGATATGTGGTTGCATGTTGCATATGGTGTCTAGATTGTAATTCTTCCAATCTGTTTAAACTGCATGTGCTAGTCTTCTTAGCTTATACATTATACATGTTAATGTGACATGCCTTCCTGTATTTAGTACATAGTACATCTGTCTATTAAGCATGTCCTTACATAAAACTATTGTTTTTGTATCCCGCATCAATCAATATGACGAGACACCTTTAGTATATGTAGTGCGAAATTAGTTGCATCTTTCATATGATTTATAGCATGCGCTGCTTCTAATTTGTTGAAATTCCATTTATGATGGGACGCTTTTAACTTGGCAGAGTCATATTGGTTGCATCTTTCATGTGGTGTCTAGCGTGCATTGCTTCTTATTTGTTGGAAGTTTCAGCTTAGTTTTCACAAACAGTTGTGAACATGCCATGTCGTCCTGTTTTTCGTACATATTCCATCCTGGTATCACGTGTTTGCCTTACATCAAAGTAGTGATTGTCAGTATCATGCATGAATGAGTTCCGAATAGAGAATTTCATTGCTTTTTCTTGTCGGTTTTACTTGAAAATTCAAAATCAATAATGCGGAAGGAAGTTAGCAAGGTAGTGGATAAAGGTGCTCCTTGCGAACGGAGGGCCTCTATAGTTTCTACCCCTTCACACCCCCAAGATGATTTCCAAGAAAAAACATGCATGGACACTCAACAATGTTGTGTTTATGATGAGCACGTCTCCCCTAGTGCACCATCACCGGCGCTCCCTCTAACTTGGCACTGTTATATGTGGTTGCATGTTATGTGTGATGTCTAGCTTGTATTGCTTCTAATTTTTTTGAATTCCATCTGCTTACTTTACACATTATACTTGAATAAGACACGTGTTCCTGTTTCTAGAACATACAATATCTGTCTATCACACCATGTTCTTACATCAAATTACTACTGTTGTGTAACCTGCAACAATCACTTATCATAAGACATGTTTGACTTCGGAGTGTGATATAGGTTACATCTCGCATTCTTTTCTAGCTTGTACTACTAATTTGTTGAAATGGCACTTATGACGAGACAGTTTTAACTTGGTAGAGTGATATTCGTTGCATCTTTCATATGGTGTCTAGCTTTCATTGCTTCTAATTTGTTGAAATGCCTTCTCCTTAGTTTACACATCATAAGATGTGAGTATGCAATGGCACTAATGACGAGAGACCTCTAACATGGTAGTGTGATGTTGTTTGCATCTTGCATATGATTTATTCCTTGTACTGCTTCACATTTGTTTAAATGCCATTTATGATGAGACACTGTTAACTTGGTAGAGCGATATTTGTAGCATCTTTCATATGGTGTCTACCTTCCATTGCATTGCTTCTAATTTGGTGAAATGTCTTCTTCTTAGTTTACTCATCATAGTTCTAGTTATCTCTTCCGTCCTGTTTTTCATACATATTACATCCTCCTATCATGTGGTTGTCTAACATCAAAGTTCAGTTTGTCTGCATCACGCATCAATTTGTTCTGAAGAACTAAATTGTTATTCGTTTTTCTTGTCGTCTTAACTTAACATGGCACAGAGAAAGAGGAAGAAACACAGAATGACATGGAATGAGAAGCGGATGAATCCTGCTGGTACTGATGGTGCAATAGAAGGTCAAAGTCTAGTAGAAAATTCTACAAACACGGCATCCCATGCTACACGAGCTACAGAAAAAGCCAAACAGAAACAAATAGCTGCCACCAAACAAGCAGAGATAGCCCTAGTTCTTGCAACACCTACCACAGTACTACCAGCTGCACGAGTTACTCATGCGTCAACTAAGCTAGCAACAGGTTCCCAAGCTCCCTTGCCACCTAACACTACTTCCCAAGCACTCTTGACACAAGATGAGTTGGCAATATCAGATGACCTTGTGAGCTTCAACAACAAGAAGGTAGTTGCTGGAGTCAAGTTACAGTTGCATGCTTCTTTATATGTAGTCTCACAGTTTGATGTACACTAACACTTCCTATGTTCGTTGTTGGACTAGCACCTAGGCGCAAGAGGAAACAAACATCAGGGATAATGCTCGATAGGTTAACTAAATCTAGAGGAGGAATAATGGAGATCCGTTTTGAGGTAGGTTTAAAAAGGCCACGTGATGCTACAGAGTCAGCCAAGTTAGTATCAGAGGTAGCGGTTGC
Organism: Triticum aestivum; assembly: GCF_018294505.1. Classification (NCBI taxonomy): domain Eukaryota; kingdom Viridiplantae; phylum Streptophyta; class Magnoliopsida; order Poales; family Poaceae; genus Triticum; species Triticum aestivum. The sequence continues at coordinate 248,235,910 of NC_057804.1, read as the reverse complement.
CGTTAGGTGTCATGTATGTATCCTCCCAACATGGATTCAATACAGGAATGACAAAGACGAAACCCAGTTCAACACCTTCCTCGACCATTTATCTGTAAGTATGGTTATGTATGGAAACTATTAATATCGTCTTGCTCTGTCCCATTCTTTCAGGAACTTCAGCAGTAGCCGAAGAAAAAGAAGCCTAGATGCAAGCCTCTGACGGCGTCCCTCTCTGAAGATTCTCCGCGGCCAGGTGTTTCTTCTGATGTGCCCCCTCTAACTCCGATCAGGGTGATCGAAGATGTTGGCAGAGACCTGCAGATACCTGCTGAGGAGCTCATAGTGGAGAAGCTTATGGCTAATCCTGGGGATGAAAGCAAGGCTGATGATGATGTTTAATTTTATGTCAAGCTATGGGGTTTGCCATGCCCTTATAATGGCAGTGATGCTAGGCTTTTGGGTTCTTTTAAGTTATTGTAATAATTCAGACCTAAGTCTATCTTGCTTCTTGGGATTGTATGATCTGTGGTGCTACTATGTAGTGCTACTTGCTACCTTCAATCATCTGGTTTATTATGAGTACTTATAATTGCAAGAATTGGAGTGTGCTTTGCTGGAATGTTCGAGGGCTTAATTCACCTGCTCGTAAGCGTGCTGTTAAACAAAAAATTGAAGAAAGTCAATGTGTGATTGCTTGTTTCCAGGAAACTAAATGTGATACTTTTGACATTAGGGAAATTAGGGCCTTTTCTCCCAGAAAATTTGATATTTTTGCTTATGCACCATGTGTGGGTGCATCTGGTGGGATTCTGGTGGTTTGGAATTCGGTTGTATTGTCTGGTGTGCTGGTGGAAATTCAGTCTTTTGTTGTGGTTATCCGTTTTACTTCTAGGCAGAACAATGAAAAGTGGTCTTTAGTGTTTGTCTATGGGCCCTGTCAGGGGGAAGCCAGGGATAACTTTGTGGCCTGGTTATATAACCTTAATATTCCAATTGATGATAACTAGTTAATTATTGGAGATTTTAATTTCATCAAGTCCTTTGAAAACAGAAATTTACCAGGTGGTGATGTCAATGATATTTTTATCTTCAATGAAATTATTGGGCATCTGGGTCTGCTTGAGTTGCCTCTAAAGGGGAGGTTTTATACTTGGTCCAACATGCAAGATTCCCCTCTACTGGAGCAGCTAGATTGGTTTTTTACTTCAACCAACTGGATCTCTGTTTATCCTTTTATTGAAGCACTGCCTTTGGCTAGAACTGCTTCAGATCATGTGCCTTGTGTTGTGGTAATTAAAACCTCCATTCCTAAGTGCAAAATCTTCAGATTTGAGAATTACTGGGTTTATATGGAGGTTTTTTGGAGTGTGTGCAGAAATCATGGAGCAAGCCATCTCATAAATCACACTCCTCTGCTATCATTGCTGATAAGCTGAAAACTCTCAGGCAAGACCTAAAGAGATGGCAGACTAATTTTTCCAAGATGAAGCTCCTCATCTCTAGCTGTAATAAGGTTATTTTACCGCTAGATAACTTGGAGGAGATTAGGCCTCTCTACAGGCAAGAATTTAATTTCAGGAAAATTGTCAAGCTTCATTTGAAAAACCTGTTGCATTTGCAGTTTCTATACTGGAAGAAGAGTAGTACTATTAGGTACATCAAAGTGGGTGAGGAAAACACTAAGTTTTTCCATGCCATGGCTACTGAAAGATTCAGGAGGAACTCAATTGCTAGCCTGCAGCAGCCTGATGGCACTGTTATTTCTGATCACTCACAAATGGAAGGAATGATCTGGAGTGCTTTTAAAGGAAGGATGGGAGTGTCAAGAGGTATTGTTATGGGTTTTGATTTGTCTGTCCTGCTTCATCATGTGCCCAGACTTGAGGTTCTGACTAAACCTATCTCAGCTGAGGAAATGGATCTGGTTGTCAAAGATATGCCCATTGATAAGGACCCTGGTCCAGATGGATTCAATGGCCTCTTCTTCAAAAAGTGCTGGCATATTATTAAGCATGAGTTTTATGCTTTGGCTCAGGATTTTTTTGATGGTAAGGCTTGCTTGGAAAATATTAATGGGTCTTTCATCACTTTGATTCCTAAGAAGCTATCACCTGAAGTGGTTGGGGATTACAGACCTATTTCCTTGACTGGTATGCGCATTAAGTTTCTGTCCAAAATGGTAGCCAATAGATTTCAGGAATTGATTATGATGTGCATTCACAAAAACTAGTATGGTTTCATTAAGTCTAGGACTATTCAAGACTGTATTAGGTGGACCTTAGAATATTTGCACCAGTGTCATCAGTCAAAGAGGCCCATTTTGATTCTCAAACTAGATTTTGAGAAAGCTTTTGACTCCATTGAGCATGAAGCTATCTTTCAGATCATGAAGCACAAGGGTTTTAATGACAAGTGGATTAGTTGGATGAAATCTCTTTTGTCTTCTGGGACCTCTTCTGTTCTGCTTAATGGTGTGTCTGGCAAAAATTTTGTCTGTAAGAAGGGTGTTAGACAAGGAGACCCAGTTTTCCCTCTTCTTTTTGTCCTAGCTGCAGATCTTTTGCAATCAGTGGTCAATGATATGCATCTCAGACGGGAAATTAGTTTGCCTATTCCTTGCCATGACAAGAACTACCCAATTGTGCAGTATGCTGATGACACATTAATTGTTGTTCCTGCTGATGATGCACAACTTTTGGCTCTTAAGAAAATGCTACTGGTTTATTCACAGTCAACTGGCCTGGAGGTGAATTATCACAAATCCTCTATGATCCCAATCAATGTTTCTCAGGAGGAATCTCAGACATTGGCATCCATTTTTGATTGCCAAGTGGGAAAGTTGCCCTTCACCTATTTAGGTTTACGAGTTGGAACTACTAAACCTTCAATGTCTGATGTGCTGCCTCTGGTTACTTGCATGGAGAGGAGAATGTCTGCTAGTTCATCTTTCCTTGCTCAGGGGGGTTGACTGCAATATCTTAACTCCGCTTTACCATCATTGCCAATCTTCTTCCTCTGCAGTTTGCTTATTGCTCCAGGTATTTTGAAGCAACTACAGAGAATCCAAAGGTAGTGCTTGTGGAGGAAAAATAGGCAGGAACCTCCTCCATCTCTGGCTTCTTGGGACTTGATTTGCAGACCCAAAAACAAAGGAGGGCTTGGCATTCCGTACCTTGGCTTTCAAAATGTGGCACTCCTACTCAAGCATGTCAACAAGTTCCTCAACAAGGCTGATGTGTGGCGACCGGTTTCCGGGTATTAAATTCCAGAAAATGGCCCTTCTGCTCACCAGCCCCAGGATAACTGTTAGCTGATGAGGCACCAACTTGATACAGAAATTCCATGCAAAATACAACATATGTAGTACAAGACCATTCTGGTCTGTGAGTACAACAAATGGTTTCTAGTGGTTGATGGCGGAAGCGGGTTGTGAATCATCAGTGTCTATGGGACTCCATTTCCCACGGGAACAGCTGACCAGGTTAACTCCTATCTTCGCGAGGCTGCTATTACCGTTGCTTAGGTTCCGGGGCTGTCATCAAGGTCGCTCCTCTCCGCGTAAGAAATCTGGCCAAGACAATAGCCAGGGACAAGCCAGTGAGTACTTTGAATGTACTCGCAAACATTATGAACACGGGTATAATGTGACAATGATGTGCTGAAAATATTCTATGTACTCGCAAACATTATGAACACGGGTATAATATGGAATAACTTAGCCATATCAAAATTATGAAATAAATAACAAACATGCCACAGTCGGGCGTCTGAGCGACACCGCATAAAGGGCTTTAAAAGAAATGCCACAGTCGGGCGTCTGAGCGACACCACATAAAGGGCTTTAAAAGAAATGTCATAGTTGGGCGTCTGAGCGACACCACATAAAGGGCTTAAAAGAAATGTCACAGTCGGGCGTCTGAGCGACACCACATAAAGGGCTTTAAAAGAAATGCCATAGTCGGGCGTCTAAGCGACACCACATAAAGGGCTTTAAAAGAAATGCCACAGTCGGGCGTCTGAGCGACACCACATAAAGGGCTTTAAAAGAAACAATCATAGTGAATATACCGGAGGTAAAACCATCCCAGGGATATTCGATAATACCAAAAATATCATGGGTTAGTCCACAACAAAATAATAATCATCATAATCACATGTCACAAGTTGTAATATCAGTTCTGATTTAACAGTTTCACCTCTGAAGACCGACACTAAGACCGACACTTGACCCATCCCAGACTGTAAGTCTTAACCATGGACACGGCTACTCGAATAGGTTTAATCTCTGCAGAGGGTGTACTCTTTACCCACGAGCAACGGATTTCTTTAGTCCATCGGGACTAATTCCGTCTACGATCTTTTTGTTGAAAACACACCTAACTTGCACACACCAACTTAACTCACACGTGTCTGGAATCACCCACGACACCTGTCAAGCAATCTCTAAGTGGGGAGGCTACAACCTCGCGTAGCATGGGATCAAATTTATATTGCGCGCTCTAAGGGGTGGCCTCCCCTCTCGGTCTCAACCGGAAACACCCATGCCCCCGGACCAGGTGGCCTGCCTACCAGCTACAACCGGTATCTTCCACCCTGGCCTCTCTGTATGGTGTGTGCTAGAAAGAGGTTGACAACTTACTGAACCGTACTCTACTTGTTGTAGAGACGAGTGGTGGTACGAAACAAGTATGGGGGTTACTGGAACAAGACTCGATCTATGGTCGACTGAGGAGGTTTATAATCTTCCCTGCATGACATGTATAACAAAAATATTTCAACCAACAGAATCACCACTCATTATACCCTACCATGCCATACCGGACATAACCGTCCTGACGGCGACCGGTGACAAACTCATGCCTACCCAATGCAGAGAGTTTTCCCGGATTCCTTCCGGTATGCATGCAAGGCACATGAGGATGATTATTATCACAAGTGCGATCATTTCCAACAGCATGGAAATCACAAATATGCATCCATGCACATGATCATCTCACATGAAATAACAAGTTCTCCAAAAATGAGGTAGTGTTATAAACGTGTCAACGAACACACAAAAGTAATATGCCGGGGTTCAGAATGCTTGCCTTCAGGTCATGGGAAGGCAGGGTGCATTTCATACTCTTGAAATACTTCTCCTCTCTTAAAAAATCTCCTGCGTGGACAGGCGCTGGGTCACTGACGGTGGGCCCGCCTGGCCCACTGGTTAGGTTTGACCGGCCACGCGCGCGTCGTTCCCCTCTGACCGAACAGAGGCGGAGCTCCGGCGAGGATTTGCCGACAAATGGGGGCGTCCCTTGGTGATCTGAGGACATGGGTGTGCTCAGGGGGTCGAGACGAGTCTGTGGGTACCCACCATGGTCGCCGATGTGAACGGAGTCGCCGCCGACGAGCTTCGCGGTGGAGAAGGCATTCGGGTGGATAGTGAGTTTGGGGCTATGGTGGTTTTCGACCAAAATCGAGCGTGGGGTTGCACTCACGAGAGGGTGGGAGAGTTCTTGGTGGAGAGAGTGGAGAGGGAGAGGCACTGGGGGCGACGGAATCGGCCGGAACTTGGCGGCGACCGAACCGGCCGGACTCGTGGAAGATGGCCTTCCCTTGCTCAACTTTTGGCCAAGGCAACACTAGGATTATCACTTGAGGTTGCTCGAGGTCTCGTTTGAGCTCCGGGGTCCTTATATACGCGGTGGAGGTCGGTTCCGAGGCGGCCGGCGATAAGGACGACGGTGAACCGCCTCCCTGTAGCGTCAGGGCGTCGAGGCAACGACGGGAGCTAGCCTACGAGCGAGGGGATAAGCTTGTGCTGTTCCCAGGGGCAGGTGGCGAGCCGGGGTGGCTTTGGCGGCGCCGACCGTGGCAGAGGCGCGCTACGGACGCCGGCGTGCCGCCAAAAGCTCTGACAGCGGCGCTGTAGGCTGCCAGGGCGGCTTGGCGCGTTGCTGTGAGGAGGTTAGTGCGTGGCGTGGCGCTGCAGAGCGGGCCAAGACCAGGGGGGCCAACGTGTCGGCTCGGGCGCGGTTCGTGCAATAAGCACGCTCTGGGCGCGTCTAGTGCACGCATGGAAGGTGTTCGATACAATGTCGTGGCATGCTACAGGTCACAGGTGAGGTTGGCAAGCAACAGAACTAGGTTAGAGATAGAGGGAAACTCAAGGGACAAGGTGGTTTGGTCAGGTGGTCAAGTTCATAATGCAAACAAAACTCATGCCAAAACAGTTCATGCCCTCCAGGTGTTTGACAAAATGCCACAGGCGCTTAGGTTTTTCTTGGAGTGGCCAAATCTTCTAGATCAGTGTCTCTTTGGATGCACAAGAGGGTGGTGAGGTTAGTTGGTGAAAAGCACAAACTTGTTAGTGCAAGTTTTGCAGAACTTCAAATCTGGACAGGAGGTGAATGGCATTATTACATGAACCAAAATTATGCCAATGGTTGCATGCTCCTGGATTTAGGGGTTTAGCATGGAGGACTACAAGTAGGGAAAAGAATCTAGGGCCAAAGAGCAAGCAAGAATATGGTTGTTGTACAAACCATCAAGTTGGACCACAATGGAGATGAGGTTGATTCACTCAAAAATTTCAAAGATCATCCCTGGATTTTTGCATATAATGGAATTATATGCTCCTACTGACATCCCAAAATTTTGGTGGAAGCTAAAAAGAAATATTTAAAAGGGTTGTAGTGCAAAATTGCCCACTGGACCAGAGAAGAAAAACAGGTGTAGCACTCAAAATATGCAATGAATGAAATATATTATTGCACAAAAGTGATTTAGAGACATCACATGACATCTCCAAATTTTGGTTGGATTTTTAGATAAATCTATCAACTGGTTGTAGTACAAAAAGAGCTCCAAAACTTAAAACAAGTTATTTTAATGAATATAGCTCAGGGTGGAATAATTTAATAAATAAACCTACTGATTAGGAAATTGTTTTAATGGGATGACATAGAAGTTCAATATGTTTGGAAGGATCCACTAGGGTAGATACTCATTAATATAAAAAGAAAGGTTCTGAAATCAAAAGAAATATTCTTGCAGGCAAAAAATTTAAACTCTTGTCAAAATTTTAATAACTAAAACCTGGTTAAATTTTTGGGGTGTTACAATTACTACCCCCCTTAAGAAAAAATCTCGTCCTCAAGATTTGCTAAGAGCTGTTGTGAAAAACAAATACTCCATACGTGTTCGAGCGGTTGTGAGTCTGCTGCCGTGGTGCTGCGTGAATAAAAATAATCCATGTAGTGATGGGATAAACGATGCAGCAACTCAGGGAAAAGAAATCTCATTCTAGGATTTTTCGCGGTTACACAAGTTAATCACGAAGAAAACTACTCATACTAGTAGAAACTAAATAATCGACTCGTCGCACAAATTCGAGGTACCATGCATAAGTTACAACGTAATAATAAATGCTACAATAACAAACACAGCAGTGACGTCTAAAATGAAAACGGTAACTGGACGGGGTCCCGATAAAATGTCTCTGGCAATGGGATACACTCCTCTTCTATCGGAGGAAGTGGATTGACCAGTCGATGTATGCGTCTCTCCGGGTCAGGCCTCAGGGGTCTGCCGATGGCAATCTGAGGATTTAAATCAGCGAGACTCTGGAGATAGACCATTACTTGCTGGTTCAAATGCTCTTGAGCGATGATGTACTGGATAAGGTTGGCCAGTACTGGGTCTCTCTCAATCCGTCCACCGGGAAAAGGTGTTACTCCTCCGGGTGCTGCACGGCTCAGAAAGTAATAATATCCTTGTTCGCGGGCATAGGGTACTGTGGATCGAAGGCGAGCAATCGCTTCTTTCGCAGCAGCTTCTATGGCCAGGCGTGGGGTTGGCATGGATTCCCCCACGAAGGAAACTTCTGTTGGATCTTGATTTGAGTCTACGGGAGGGATGTGTACTGCTGCCGAATATTCCAAGGTGGAAAAAGTGATTCTTGATTTGAACAGCTCGTACTAGGGTGGCTGGGTAGAACCCATGGTACTGTAGGTAAAGTCCCACAATATTTTGACAAAGCTACCTGGGGTTGCATCTGGGGTTCTCAGATAAATACTGGGGCTCGGCATGACAGGAAAAGGTTGTGAGGGTGGTGCACAAGGTGTGGGGTGCTTGGTAAGGTCACGAGGTGTCCTTTATATAGCAATGGAGCTGGGTCATTTTACCGTGGTGAAAGGTAATAAATTTGCCAGCTTAGCTCCAAAGGTCGGGTCAGTGTCAGGGATACACATATCTCATAAAGAGATGTGTTACTGTGGTTATCATCGAGGTTGGTTTTGGTAGCTGTGCCCGGAAAATATGCAACTATGCGCTGACAAAATACGCAAGGCTACTATTAAAATAGAGGTACAACGACGGCTGCGTCTTATTCACAAGGTTACATGATTACAAAGCAAGGATACACTGAAACTCGGTGCTACTCGCACGGCTTAATCTACCTCGTTTATATCTAAATGGGCGTGCCTAGTGGATGACGAGGCTTCTCCACGTGTCTCACTGCCGGGATTAGTCGGAGATGGTGGAGGGACTGCAGGGTCGGGGTAGCGATGATGACCATCGCGGGGATTGTTGGCCACAATCCCGTTGGAATGTGCTCCCAAAAGGCGACGAAGCACTTCTGGGGTCATCAAAGCGTCTTGGTTGGTGGCTGGAGCTGATCTCAGGGTCTCGATTGGGTGCCCGAACAACACGACTGGGTTGTCAGCGTCGGGCTCGTCTTCTCTGCTTACTGGGGCTCGACGAACCAGCTCTCCTCGAGCTGTGATCAGATCAATGGTGATCTGGTCGTACAGTGCCTCTAGTGCACTTACATAACGCACTAGGTGCAATAATGCAGGATCTGTCTCGTGATCTCCGTTGGCAACTTGGGGTGGTCTACCATACCCTTCACGCCGGGGGTAGTAGTAGAACGAGCGACAGTTAACTCTGGGCGACAACTGCCGGAGTTGAACTATAGCCTCTCGAGCAGCTAGCTGGACGGCTTGTGGCTCGAAGGAAGTTGTTCTTCTGGTGAACCTGTAGGGGCGTTCTAGAGATAGACCCCTACCGTAGATGTGCACAGTGGCCCAGAATTGATGGCTCTCACCGCCCATGGGTCCTTGGTACACAACATATTCAGGGGGCTCTTCTAACGCATAGGCACGACGGGTGAGGTTTGCGAGTATGGTCACAAAACCTCCAAGGTTGGTTTTTGTGGTCTCGTTGTGCACGAAGGGGCCTGGCATTATGGCTCGGTTTGGGGTAGAGGCTGTGCTGGGTTGGGGCTAGTGTGCCCTTCTTATAGAAAAAGGGGACGGAGTCTTCCTTCGCACGCTTGTGAAGGAGACATCTTGGGTGCTGGTCACTAGCGCGCGATCGACAGGTTAGGTTGATAGGTTGGGCACCGACTGCCAAAAGTGTCGGGGTCTCTGTGTGGCTATCTTGCATGAGAAGCTCGGCTGGGGTTTGGTTAAGGTCTGGTGGGTTGGTTTGCCTAAGTATTTTGACCTGTCTAAGACAGGACTAGCCAATGGTCAGCCTGGCTCTGATACCAAGTCTGTGGCGACCGGTTTCCGGGTATTAAATTCCAGAAAATGGCCCTTGTGCTCACCAGCCCCAGGATAACTGTTAGCTGATGAGGCACCAACTTGATACAGAAATTCCAAGCAAAATACAACATATGTAGTACAAGACCATTCTGGTCTGTGAGTACAACAAATGGTTTCTAGTGGTTGATGGCGGAAGCGGGTTGTGAATCATCAGTGTCTATGGGACTCCATTTCCCACGGGAACAGCTGACCAGGTTAACTCCTATCTTCGCGAGGCTGCTATTACCGTTGCTTAGGTTCCGGGGCTGTCATCAAGGTCGCTCCTCTCCGCGTAAGAAATCTGGCCAAGACAATAGCCAGGGACAAGCCAGTGAGTACTTTGAATGTACTCGCAAACATTATGAACACGGGTATAATATGACAATGATGTGCTGAAAATATTCTATGCTCATGACGCCAGTCAAAAAAGATAAATAAAACTCTGATGCGTACAAGCATGTTAATTATGAATATGTAATAACTTAGCCATATCAAAATTATGAAATAAATAACAAACATGCCACAGTCGGGCGTCTGAGCGACACCGCATAAAGGACTTTAAAAGAAATGCCACAGTCGGGCGTCTGAGCGACACCACATAAAGGGCTTTAAAAGAAATGCCACAGTCGGGCGTCTGAGCGACACCACATAAAGGGCTTTAAAAGAAATGCCACAGTCGGGCGTCTAAGCGACACCACATAAAGGGCTTTAAAATAAATGCCACAGTCGGGCGTCTGAGCGACACCACATAAAGGGCTTTAAAAGAAATGCCACAGTCGGGCGTCTGAGCGACACCACATAAAGGGCTTTAAAAGAAATGCCACAGTCGGGCGTCTGAGCGACACCACATGAAGGGCTTTAAAAGAAATGCCACAGTCGGGCGTCTAAGCGACACCACATAAAGGGCTTTAAAAGAAACAATCATAGTGAATATACCGGAGGTAAAACTATCCCAGGAATATTCGATAATACCAAAAATATCACGAGTTAGTCCACAACAAAATAATAATCATCATTATCACATGTCACAAGTTGTAATATCAGTTCTGATTTAACAGTTTCACCTCCGAAGAACGACACTAAGACCGACACTTGACCCATCCCAGACTGTAATCCTTAACCATGGACACAGCTACTCGAATAGGTTTAATCTCTGCAGAGGGTGTACTCTTTACCCACGAGCAACGGATTTCTTTAGTCCATCGGGACCAATTCCGTCTACGGTCTTTTTGTTGAAAACACACCTAACTTGCACACACCAGCTTAACTCACACGTGTCTGGAATCACCCACGACACCTGTCAAGCAAACTCTAAGTGTCGAGGCTACAACCTCGCATAGCATGGGATCAAATTTATATCGCGCACTCTAAGGGGTGGCCTCCCCTCTCGGTCTCAACCGGAAACACCCATGCCCCCGGAGCAGGTGGCCTGCCTACCAACTACAACCGGTATCTTCCACCCTGGCCTCTCTGTACGGTGTGTGCTAGAAAGAGGTTGACAACTTACTGAACCGTACTCTACTTGTTGTAGAGACAAGTGGTAGTACGAAACAAGTATGGGGGTTACTGGAACAAGACTCGATCTATGGTCGACTGAGGAGGTTTATAATCTTCCCTGCATGACATGTATAACGAAAATATTTCAACCAACAGAATCACCGCTCATTATACCCTACCATGCCATACCGGACATAACCGTCCCGACGGAGACCGGCGACAAACTCATGCCTACCCAAGGCAGAGGGTTTTCCCGGATTCCTTCCGGTATGCATGCAAGGCACATGAGGATGATTATTATCACAAGTGTGATCATTTCCAACAGCATGGAAATCACAAATATGCATCCATGCACATGATCATCTCACATGAAATAACAAGTTCTCCAAAAATGAGGTAGTGTTATAAACGTGTCAACGAACACACAAAAGTAATATGTCGGGGTTCAGAATGCTTGCCTTCAGGTCATGGGAAGGCAGGGTGCATTTCAAACTCTTGAAATACTTCTCCTCTCTTCAAAAATCTCCTGCGTGGATAGGCGCTGGGTCACTGATGGTGGGCCCGCCTGACCCACTGGTCAGGTTTGACCGGCCACGCGCGTGTCGTTCCCCTCCGACCGAACAGAGGCGGAGCTCCAGCAAGGATTTGCCGACAAACGGGGGCGTCCCTTGGTGATCTGAGGACATGGGTGTGCTCAGGGGGTCGAGACCAGTCTGTGGGTACCCGCCATGGTCGCCGACGTGAACGGAGTCGCCGGTGACGAGCTTCGCGGTGGAGAAGGCATTCAGGTGGATAGTGAGTTTGGGGCTACGGTGGTTTCCGACCAAAATCGAGCATGGGGTTGCACTCACGAGAGGGTGGGAGAGTTCTTGGTGGAGAGACTAGAGAGGGAGAGGCACTGGGGGCGACGGAATCGGCTAGAACTTGGCGGCGACCGAACCGGCTGGACTCGGGGAAGATGGCCTTCCCTTGCTCGACTGCTGGCCAAGGAAACACTAGGAGTATCACTTGAGGTTGCTCGAGGTCTCGTTTGAGCTCCGGGGTCCTTATATACGCGGTGGAGGTCGGTTCCGAGGCGGCCGGCGATAAGGACGACGGCGAACCGCCTCCCTGTAGTGTCAGGGCGTCGAGGCGACGACGGGAGCTAGCCGACAAGCTAGGGGATAATCTTGCACTGTTCCCAAGGGCAGGTGGCGAGCCGGGGTGGCTTTGGCGCGGACCGTGGCAGAGGCGCGCTACGGACGCCGGTGTGCCGCCAAAAGCTATAACGGCGGTGTTGTAGGCTTCCAGGGTGGCTTGGCGCGTTGCTGTGAGGAGGTTAGTGCGTGGCGTGGCGCTGCAGAGCGGGCCAAAACCAGGGGGCCAACGTGTCGGCTCGGGCGCGGTTCGTGCAATACGCGCGCTCTGGGCGCGTCTAGTGCACGCACGGAAGGTGTTCGATATAATGCCGTGGCATGCTACAGGTCACAGGTGAGGTTGGCAAGCAACAGAACTAGGTTAGAGATGGAGGGAAACTCAAGAGACAAGGTGGTTTGGTCAGGTGGTCAAGTTCATAATGCAAACAAAACTCATGCCAAAGCAGTTCATGCCCTCCAGGTGTTTGACAAAATGCCGCAGGTGCTTAGTTTTTTCTTGGAGTGGCCAAATCTTCCAGATCAGTGTCTCTTTGGATGCACAAGAGGGTGGTGAGGTTAGTTGGTGAAAAGCACAAACTTGTTAGTGCAAGTTTTGCAGAACTTCAAATCTGGACAGGAGGTGAATGGCATTATTTCATGAACCAAAATTATGCCAATGGTTGCATGCTCCTGGACTTAGGGGTTTAGCATGGAGGACTACAAGTAGGGAAAATAATCTAGGGCCAAAGAGCAAGCAAGAATATGGTTGCTGTACAAACCATCAAGTTGGACCAGAATGGAGATGAGGTTGATTCACTCAAAAATTTCAAAGAACATCCCTGGATTTTTGCATATAATGGAATAATATGCTCCTACTAACATCCCATAATTTTGGTGGAAGCTAAAAAGAAATATTTAAAAGGGTTGTAGTGCAAAATTGCCCACTGGACCAGAGAAGAAAAACAGGTGTAGCACTCAAAATATGCAATGAATGAAATATATTATTGCACAAAAGTGATTTAGAGACATCACATGACATCTCCAAATTTTGGTTGGATTTTTAGATAAATCTATCAACTGGTTGTAGTACAAAAAGAGCTCCAAAACTTAAAAAAAGTCATTTTAATGAATATAGCTCATGGTGGAATAATTTAATAAATAAACCTACTGATTAGGAAATTGTTTTAATGAGATGGCATAGAAGTTCAATATGTTTGGAAGGATCCACTAGGGTAGATACTCATTAATATAAAAAGAAAGGTTCTGAAATCAACAGAAATATTCTTGCAGGCAAAAATTTTAAACTCTTGTCAAAATTTTAATAACTAAAACCTGGTTAAATTTTTGGGGTGTTACATGATGTTCCTTGGGTCCACCTAATTTGGAACTCTTATTATCATGAGCTTGTTCCACAAGGAACTTCTCCATGTGGGTCCTTCTAGTGGAAAGATATTCTTAAACTTTTGGATCAATTCAGGGAAGTCACATGGGTTAAAGTTAATGTGGGGGACACTGCTCTTTTCTGGCTGGATAAATGGAAGCTTGGAGATTATGTCTTGCCTTTGCAGCACATGTTTCCCAGGTTATTCTCTTATGTCAAGGATTCTTTGGTCTCTGTCAAGGATGGGTTCTGTGCCCCTCACCAAATCTCTTGGTTCCATTTACCTCTTTCTGAGCAGGCACACAATGAGTTTCTGGTTCTGAAATCTCTGTTGCACAATCATGAGAGGAATCCTGATCAGAGAGATGTGTGGTCTTGGCATGGCTCAAACAAACCATATACTCCCAAATAGTTCTATACTTCCAGGTTCAGTAATCATACTTTTAATCCTGTCTTGACTTGGATTTGGAAGAGTTGCTGCACCATGAAGATCAAGGTCTTTGCCTGGATGCTAATTATGGATAGGCTTAACACCAAGGATATGGTGGAAAGAAGGCATTGGCATATAGAGGATGGAGTTAATTGTGTGCTTTGTCCCACACTCTCCAGGGAAGATAGCGATCATCTGTTCTTCAACTGTAATTTTAGTCAGAGGGTTTGGAATTTTCTTCAAATTGATTGGGGGGCTGGGAATGACATGGGGCAGATTGTGCTGAATGCTAAGAGGAATTTTGCTCACCCCTTCTTTGCTGAAGTGGTCTTCACTGCTTGCTGGAATATCTGGATCATCAGAAATGGAAATGTTTTTAGGCATGAAAGACCTAGTTTTAATAGGTGGAGAGGGGCTTTTGTGAATGATATGCTCTTACTTTCCCACAGAATCAAGGTGAGGTTCAAGGATGACTTGGTTAGATGGGTCTCCTTTCTCCCTCCTTAAATGTAGATTTTGTTTTCCTCTTTTTTCCTTTTACTTTTCTAGCCACTCCTGGTAGCCCTTGTATATCCTTGTATATTGTTTTATAAATCAATAAATGGCTGTGGGGGCTTTCCCTACAGTGTTCATTCAAAAAAAAGACTCCCATAATTTTCAACAGATGAGGTTCAAGTTGGATAGCCAACATGATGCAACCAGAGAAGCTTGCACCCATGTTTTCAAGTCTGCTCTGTGATAGTATCGGTATAACTTGAGGAAAACTCACTTTGAAGGAAAGGCTAATAGTGAACTTTCCCAAACATCTCTAGTGGAAAATATATCGGATGAAGACTAGAAGGGCCTTGTTCAACACTGGTCTGATGCGAAGTATCAGGTACATTATATATATGTGACCAGATCACATGTTGAAGTCCTATTTACGCATGTGCCACACAAATCTATCTTCTTGTAGGTGAACTGTTCAAAGAACAAGGCCAACCGTAAGAAAGTGAAATTCCAACAGACGACAGGATCTCGTAGCTAAATTGCACACTGCGAGGCTCTTGTAATTAGCTGCTGTTTCACTCTTTTCGCTGTACCATATTATCAGATCTATATTGACTTGTTCGAAATGCAGAGGAAAGCCCACAAGGACCAAAAAGTACCTGAACCAAATGCCATGGAAATCTTCAAGGACTGTCACACCAGCAAGAAGAAGGGCCTGACTACACCAGTCAAAGCCGCTGTTGTAAGTCCTTAATCCTCATGCCTTTTAACTACTACTTACTCTGACTTGTGCCTTGAACTGCATGGTTTACAACCAATGTCTATTACTCTTTTCAGTTCTATACACAATTGTCTTAGCGTATCATTGCACCTTACAAGGTTTAAAAGAGAGGAGTGATGTTCCTTTGATCTTGGCCCGTAATCTAGTTCCATGCTGGACTTGCCCACACAACGTTACAATTGGTTGTTTGTCTGTTCTCAGTTGTTTTGTGATATGAATGATGTCATACTATGCTTACCATATTATAAACTTCGTCTCTTTATCCTTAACCCTCAATACAATGTGAAGAAATAGACAATACATTAGCAATGGTACATGGACATATGTTTGGAACCTGGTTTTATTATGTACTTTGCAATAAAATACAACTAATATTTTACATGGGTTCACCAGAATAAGTTCTGTATATAGATCAAAGCTATTTTGTTTGGTTTTGTTGCCTCCTTAATATCTTTTGTTCTGGTATTACTAATGTAAAAAATCAACTTTTCACCGGGCTATGGAAAAGATGGTGGAACCGCCACCTTCTGAAGGTGGGGAGGCAACTATAACCGCAATGTCAGCTCTTGCTGCAGTGGGTCAGTACCTGTCCACTAATAGTGCCAAAAGCACGTTCCTACGTAATACTGTGTTGGTTGTTAAGGAAATATCGTACAAACTGCCTCATGATCAAGATATGCAAGGTCAAAGCAATGTTGTATCTGCGCTCCAGACACAAGTCCATTCCCTAACAGAGACCCTTCATGAAACAAGGAGAGACATTGTTCGATGTCGTCAAGATATGCATGGTTTTGAAACCAGACTATCAGACATTTGCTATGTTGTTCAGGAGCCTAGGGGAAATGAAGGCGAGGGTTATGGTGCTCCGTCGGAGAATACAACATGAAAACGTAATAGTCAGGTCAAATGAACTGAGCTTCTGAACTTTTGGTGGTGCATTTATCTGCTAGACTGTTAAGTTTTATGCCAACCTTCCTTTTGTCATATAGTTGTAATTTGTTTTGGTGCGATACAAAATTTATTCTTAACGTGTAGCCACCGGCTGAAGAAAACAGCAAGCCATTTTTGTATAGTGTTGGGTGTTCCCTATATTTGCATTGGTGGCGATCTTTGATGCCGAGTGGATGTAATCTGTGCAATCGCCTTAATAGCCTAGCGTTAGTTTCGGCCTTATTTATTTCCTAGCCTTCTTTTTCCCTGGTTTGGTAGTGGCTGCAACAACCATGGGCCATATACGGGCTGTAGGATCCATGAGTTTCCTACGGGTCGTAGGATCCATGGGTCTCCTACGGGTCGTCGATAAATGGGCCTCCAACAGGGCCGTAGAATCGGTGGGCCTCGGGCTGTCGGATAAATGGGTTTACATGGGCCGTAAATGGGCATAATTGGTATCGACCCAGCACAGTAACGGGCCGTTAACAGGCCGTAGGACAGCAAAGGCTTAATTCTGTCACATGCATAACGGGTCATTAATGGGCCAGAATGTAGGACAGGCTGTAAACGGCGCAACGGGTTAACAGGCCAGAAACAGGCCGACTCTTGCCATGGGCTGAATTTGGCCCATTAGGGGAATAGGCCAGTAACGGGCTGACTCTTGCCATGGGCCAAATTTGGCCCATTAGGGGAACAGGCCAGTAACTGGCCGTAAGTAATCGAGGGTCGAAAAGGAGCCCAGAACTTATGGGCCGTCAATAGGCCGAAAGCTAACACGGGCTAGAAACGGCGCATGTAAATCCCAGGCCGTGAACAGGTACAAAGAAAATTACTGTTCGTTATGGGCTAGAGTCACCGTGGGCCTGTAAAGGGCCTAAAGATACGAAGGCCTCATATGGGCCGAAAGACGTCCTGGGCCATACATGGGCCGAAAGTGCAATGGGCTGGTGTTATATTCGATGGCCCACATGACGTTGTTGGGCCAATTTCCTTTAGGGCCCAACGGGTCGTGAGTTACCGGGCCGTAAAATGGGCTATTAGCAAAGAGACCATTAACAGGCTTTTCATGGGCCAGCCCGTTAACTTTTGACCAAGTCAAACGGGCCAGCTTTGTAAGCTAAATGGGCCAGTTGTGTGCCGTGGCACTTGTCGACATATCATAGGCGCATATCTGACCCATTGACGAGCTGACACGTGTTTCGTCCAGCCAATAAGAATTTTACACATGGAAATTTCCCATTGGTCGGGGCTGTTAATGGGTTATCAGATCCAAAACCCGACCCAATAGCTTAACGGCGTTCCGTTACGGTGGATGCCACGTGTCGGTCACCCTTGACGAAAGAACTTCTATGACGCGCGATTTATCGTCATGGAAGTGGACACTTCCGTGATGATAATTTTGGTAATGTCATGGAACACTTCTACGACAACACAGGTATGACTATCTTGATTCTGTCATAAAATCGTCATGGATGTACATGCATGACAAAAAATGCGACCTACTATGACAAACACGTATCATCACGGAAGTGTATTTTTTTTGTAGTGTTATGGGCTTTACTTTACACTTTTATATCATTTTTGGGACTAACCTACTAATTGGAGGCCCAACCCAAATTGTTGTTTTTTTTGCCTATTTCAGTGTTTCGAAGAAAAGGAATATCAAACGGAGTCCAAACGGAATGAAACTTTTGGGAGCGATCTTTTTGGAACAAACGCAATCCAGGAGACTTGGAGTGCACATCAAGAAGCAGTCGAGGCGGCCACGAGGGTCCAGGGCGCGCCCCTAGGGAGTGGGCGCGCCCCCCGCCCTCGTGGGCCCCTCGTGGCTCCCCTGACCGACCTCCTTCGCCTATATATACCTCCGTACCCTGAAAACATCGAGAAGCACCATGAAACCCTATTTCCACTGCCGCAACCTTCTATACCCATGAGATCCCATCTTGGGGCCTTTTCCGGCACTCCGCCGAAGGGGGAATCGGTCATGGAGGGCTTCTACATCATCACCATAGCCTCTCCGATGAGTTGTGAGTAGTTTACCACAGACCTTTGGTTCCATATTTATTAGCTAGATGGCTTCTTCTCTCTCTTTGAATCTCAATACAAAGTTCTCCTCGTTCTTCTTGGATATCTATTCGATGTAACTCTTTTTGCAGTGTGTTTGTCGAGATCCGATGAATTGTGGGTTTATGATCAAGTTTATCTATGAGAAATATTTTAATCTCCTCTAAATTCTTTTATGTGTGATTGGTTATCTTTGCAAGTCTCTTCGAATTATCAGTTTGGTTTGGCCTACTAGATAGATCTTTCTTGCAATGGGAGAGTGCTTAGCTTTGGGTTCAATCTTGCGGTGTCCTTTCCCAGTGACAGCAGGGGCAGCAAGGCACGTATTGTATTGTTGCCATCAAGGATAAAAATATGGGGTTTATATCATATTGCTTGAGTTTATCCCTCTACATCATGTCATCTTGCCTAATGCGTTGCTCTGTTCTTATGAACTTAATACTCTAGATGCATGATGGATAGCGGTCGATGTGTGGAGTAATAGTAGTACATGCAGAATCATTTCGATCTACTTGTCGCGGACGTGATGCCTATATACATGATCATGCCTAGATATTCTCATGACTATGCACTTTTCTATCAATTGCTCGACAGTAATTTGTTCACCCACCGTAGTACTTATGCTATCTTGAGAGAAGCCACTAGTGAAACCTATGGCCCCCGGGTCTATTTTCCATCATATAAGTTTCCAATCTACTTTATTTTGCAATCTTTACTTTTCAATCTATATCATAAAAATACCAAAAATATTTATCTTATCTTTTTATCTCTATCAGATCTCACTTTCGCAAGTGGCCATGAAGGGATTGATAACCCCTTTATCGCGTTGGTTGCAAGGTTCTTGTTTGTTTGTGTAGGTACGAGGGACTTGCGTGAAGCCTCCTACTGGATTGATACTTTGGTTCTCAAAAACTGAGGGAAATACATACGCTACTTTGCTGCATCACCCTTTCCTCTTCAAGGGAAAACCAACGCAGTGCTCAAGAGGTAGCAATACAACATTAAATAAAAAGAAATACGGAATAATAGTAGTAGCGCGTGCTAGGAGAAGCGCTACTACTAATTACCAGTAGCGCTCATAGTAGAAAGCGCTACTACTAAGTCAATATAGCAGTAGCGGGGTCCAACCCACGCTACTGCTAACCTTTAGCTGTAGCGCCTTACTAGTAGCGCGGGTCCCCGCTCTACTGATAGGCTTTAAACACGCGCTACTACTAGGGTTTTCCCTAGTAGTGTCAACACAAATGGTTGTTTTGGATGACCCGTGTGCAACCACTTTCCAAATAATTTGGTAAGATTTGCACCTGTCATATTGGGTATGTTGCCATTTGTCAAACTAGAAAGATTGTCATTTGTTGATCTAGTAACATTGCCACTTTGTCAACCTTCTAACACTGCGATTTGTCAAAATATGAAGCTAAAAATCACTAGTAGTATCTAATTTTTGCAACTAAATTCAATAGTTAAGCATAGATGGAGGCGAGGAGGTGTGTTTAGCCGGGCATGCAGCGGGAGGTGCAGTTCCCGGTACGGCATTAATGCAGACGAGGGAGAGGGTAGCGGTTCCTGAAATGTTGAACGACCAATGATGCATCCGCCTTCAATTACCATCATGAATGCATGAGGGAAGTAATGGGAGGAGGACCGGGAAAAGAGGCAGCACGATGTGAATGCCACACAGTTTGCACTCATATAAAGGTGCCCCTCCATTCCAATGCATCTACCACATCGTATGCACCTAAGAATTTTCCTAAGCACCTACACTAAGCACAAAAGTGCTCACTCCAAACCCATTACGGTGATGCGCGCGAGTGGCCAGCGGCTGTGCCAAATGATACACGACGCCGGCCTGTGGCATGGCACCGAGGATCGTCTCCAGATGGTGTTGGCGACCGGTTGGTGGATGCCCGCCGTCGACGCCAACTATGACCCTCAGTTGGACCAGATGATCGTTGCCACCACCAACAAGTTCATTGTCGTCAAGAAGCTCGCGGACGACATTGCCGTACTCCTCCAGCCCGCACGACCAGACTCCTCACTGCCTGCCACCCTAATCGGCCTCCATGGTCGAAACCTCTTTCAAGCATTGTTGACCCTTTGACTGCCCGCCGACGCCATGAAGAATGTCCACCTAGAGGTCACGCTCGCCACGAGGCGCCTCGCCCTACAAGAATTCATTGACCTACACATCCACGTGTACGAGCAAATCGTGTACATAGGAATCTACAAGGCCAGTGAGGATGCTAGGACGTTGGCCTTCTTCAACGAGCTGGAAGCCTTGGATGACTTTGCTGAGAAGCACCTTGACATCGCCACAAAAGCCGTCGATCCTTAGCCGCCTGTCGGTGGCCCGACACACTGAGTTGAGGAGGAGGAGGTCGTATGTTGATGGATGCATCTTTCTTCTTGCATCCTGAATTCTTATTGTGCTATTGCGTTCTCGTTCTAGTCAATACAGACATGTGCGATCCCTTTGCTTAATTATATGCATCACTATAACTAGTACTCCATCCTGTCAATTTATAAGTTGTGCTGCCAGTGTTTGGGGTCGGCGCACGACACAATAAGCACACCCACGATGACACATACAGAGAGGACATCCAGCGGTTCAAATGGTGATTTGTCAAAATATGCAGCTAAAAATCACTAGCACTATCTAATTTTTGCAACTAAAATTCAGTAATTAAGCATTTATTTCATTCATAGATTAAGAAGTCGTGCTTAATCTATACAAAAAGTTCAACCACTAGGCGTCGTGGCGCGGTCTGCTCGCGTCCGTCGGTGCGCTCGGGTTGTGAATAGCTTTTCCTTGCATGTTCAACTTCTATATGCATATATATGGTTGCTCGCCGTTGAGGCGACCGCGAAGCGCTCTACTTGCGTCCCTCCGTGCGCACTCTGCCAGTGGTTGGGCCTGCGCACGATCATGTTGGGGGCCCATATGCATGCGGTTGCGCCGCGCGCGTTTCCACAGGATGCAGTTACATGCGGCATGATGGAGTTACGCGCTGCGAATTAGAACCGCCATCAGGACGTGCCGTCCGGCCTCCCCTTTAATTCCCGTGGCCATTATAGACTTAGTCTCTCCAACCTTTCGGTTGCGCCCCACAACAAAACAAGCACACCCACAATGACACATAGAGAGGGGATGTCTAGCAGCGTTCCAATGGAGTTTGGCGAGCATAAAGTGGAGACCCACGTGAGGGAGATGGATCTATCGATGGTGTACACCATCGTCCCAGCCGTGGTGGATGACTACATCAACACCATTGAGCAGTTGCTTGCTGGAGACAAGTACAAGGTGGTCGGCATCGACCTCCAGTACACTGACGGTAGTCCCAGCATAGATCATAAGGTTGTCGTTGCCCAGTTGTGTGTGCGCCATCATGTCCTCATCGACCACTACTACATGGCCAGAGAGCCTTGCGACCGTTTCAACAGGTTTGTCAACAGCACCGACTACAAGTTTGCCACGGTGGAAACCACCGACGATGTAAATGCACTTAGTGTTACGGGCTTGGCCTGTGGGAACCTTGTCAAAATCCGTGACCACTACAGGTTCTGGGGCAACACGGAGAAGGACTCCCTGGTTGCTCGCCTCGGCCATCATCGACCTCTACTATGAAAAGATGAAGCAGGATGCCTAGAGAACAAGTGCCGTATCCTGGCACAGGGCCTGGGTGCGGAAACTGGATGAACCTCACCCCAAGTTCGCGGCCAAGAGCGTGTACACATGCTTCAAGATGTACAGGCGGATCATTGACATGAGGAAGTGCCTCGTTACCCAAATCAACAAGCCCGGATCAAGCCACAAGCAGAGCAAGCATCACAAGAAGTATATGATGATCAGATGATCGTTTATGCTAGTTAATCATGCATGTAATATATAGTTTACTTTATTGATATGTGGAAGCGTCATGTGTGTAGTAGCCATCTATGAAATTATGCATGTAATAGTTTACTTTGATGTGTGCAAATACCATGGTTGTAGTCGCCACCTATGTAACTGGATGTTTAATTTGGTTAATCATGCATGTAATATATATCTTGTTGTTCTGTATGCAATCCCATCGCACAACACACACGTCCTATTAGCAGCAATTGTCTGTGTTATTATCGGTCTTCGCACACATTTCTGATTACAGACCTATTTGCACACACATCTTGTTATATTGAACCGTTTATGTTCTCTTGTCTCAACACGAACAATTCATCCGTGTGAACCGCATGCTTTATATCGCACACACCTTGATTTGGCTGACCATTTCTTTTGTGTTGCCTAATCACAAACAGTTCACTCTGGTGAACCGTATGTTGTTTATCGCACACACCTTCATCTGGATGCACGTTTCTTTGTTCCTCCTCATCGCAAACGGTTAATTGAACTGAACCATATGCCCTGCATCACACACGGAACCAACATCTGAACCGTGTTTGATGCATACGTCATCGCAAACGTTTTCGACATTTTTGACGGTTCTCTGACACCACCATATGCGATTATTGCATCGCACACAGTTTTGTCAAAGGGTCTCTGATCGTAGTGTCGCGTTAGTAGCTTCCTGCAGTAGTGCACTATTCAACCCTTTTTGCATATGGGGAAATGAGTTGTCCATGAATATCAGTCAATTCAGGAAACTTGGAAAGATTGTAAGGATAAAGAAATTAGCGACAAAAAACAACAAGATCTTTGTCTGCACAATGAAGAAGACATCAGTTCACTACAGGATGGTACTAACTATTATTCCTTGTCTTTTTTATTCCTTTGCCCCATTTCCAATATAGAGAAGATATTTATGCACATCCTTGTTTTCAGGCCTTTCCAAAACAGTTCTCTCTTGATTACCTCTCAAACCACCCGTATGACAGGAGGCGAGGAAGGTATTCATACAACACCCATGTTTCAATATTGAAGTGTTCCTGAAGAGGATGAATGATGGACGGTCAATCATCCATAGGCACTGGCCTAAAGTTGCAAAGACCTTCAACATCAATGAAGGCTCAATATTTGCCTTCCGCTTCAGCAGTTTTCCCGATGAGATGCATCTGTCTCTATACCGCCTATGGTGCTAATTTTGAAAGGTTCTAGATGTTGCATGTGAAACTTGGTGCTAGTGCAGTTGTGTAATGGGGTAGCTGAGTGCTGAAACTATATCATGTTGTACTCTGATGTATTTCAATTATGAAATCCTACTTCCTTAATATGGGAATGAAATATATTGTGTGTTTAATATGAATGCCAATTAGATTAATAAATGGATTATTAATAATAGGGAAACTACCCTGCTAATGGCGAATTAGCCTGCTAATGGCGAATTAGCCTGCTAATTGGCTTTTGCTATTGCAAACGGTTATTGAGAAAATACCATGGGCGATGACCTAAGGCAACACACAAAGTTTATAGGAATAAACTGTGTTGGATCGATGAACAATCACACACGACATTCTCTACAAAACTGTTTGCATTAGGCCACCTTGCGCAAACGTTTACCGCATAAAAGTTGTGTGTGATGGATAGCCTTTGCCACACAGTTTCTTCTATGCACCGTGTGTGATGCATTAAGTAACACAAACGATAAAATTATTAATATTGTGTGCGATGGGAACACTAACACAAACGATTTAACGAGGAAAATTGTGTGTGATGTACCTACGAACGGAAACATTTTCCATGCAGCGACTGTGTGGGATGTATATACGAATGAAAACATTTAGCGGGGACTGACTGTGTGGGATGTACTTATGACCAAAAATGATTTCGGCTATATAATTGTATTTTTTGAGCACTACTGTACGTATAACCGTATTTGCTCGCTCGCCGGTCACACACGACCTCATTTTGCCGAGCATGTGTGCTAGGTGGGCATATCCCCGACGGTTTCTGGGTCGTGTGGGAAGGACCCACCTATCGCCCACACTCACTAAGTGACAGTTCCGAATGCCACCGCGGAAAGGGGTTAAAAACCGTTTGTATAGCACCGACGCGTACCAGTGCCATTAATGTCCAACTATTCCAAAATAGTCTAACACCATGGCCTAAACCTCTCTGCTCATTTGAAGTTGTTTTGGTTTGGTTCAAAAATGCCTCAAGTTTGAATTATATTCAAACTTGTTTTATTTTTCTACCTCTGAAAATGTCCAAACCAATTTTATTAAATCGGGCATAAATCTAGGGTCATGAGGATATTTTCATGCTTCTCAAACACCTCTCCTTTTACCATGTGTTTTTTCTCTTTATTTTTCTGCTTGAAGAAAATCAGAGAATAAGAAGAAGGCCACAGCAGTAGTAGAGCAGCCCAGCCAGCCGTCGCGACCCGGCAGCAGCAGGCCCAGCGCGCCCGCAGCCCAGGTACCTGCCCCGCGCCTCTCCCTCTCTCCTTTTTCTCACCCACGCGCCCGCGTACCCCTGTTGGCTCGCTTCCATCTGCCCTGCCTGGCAGCCTCTGGCTACAGCACACCCACGCTCCACCTTTTCGTCAACCTCGCGCCATGCCATGGGGACCGCAAACACGAGCGCGTCGCCACACCAACCCGACGCCTCTGGCACCCTTTTAGCACTTCCTGCTGCCAACACCAACCCTAGGGTTTCCCCCCTTCCCCATCCGCCGCCGCAAGGTGGGACCCGTCCACCAGATTCGCGGCCCCGACCCCGTCCCGAACACGTCTGAGAGCACTGCCATGCCGCTGCCGTGACCTCTATCGTCCCCGCCTCAACATACGTGTCCAACAAGTCCCTCGATGTCCATTACGTCGTCTACAACCACTACTTCCCCACGGGACGCCAGGAGGCAGTCTGCTTCTTCTTCTTCTCCCCCCTCGGTGGCCGTAGCTGTTCGATCGCCGCCATCGCCCTCTCCGACCACCTCTCGCCGGTCCCAGGCCACCTCCGTGTTTGTGGTGAGCATCCTTGCTGTCCCATGCCCTAGTTCTCCTCTTTTGCATGCTCTAAGCATGGCCGCCATGTGAGCCTGTACCCGCCGCCATCGGACCACGCCTCCGGCGAGTGCTTCGACCGCCGTAGACCAACCGCGCATGTCCATCATGTTCCTGCTGTTGTGTTACTCCGATCCCCTCTCTTATTCATTGCGGATACCCTGTGAGTCGTCGTGCTTGAGCTCGTCGCTGCCACCTCGGTACCTCATCGTCGACGTCACCTCTATCCACACCTGGCATCGTGCGTGTCATGCGCGTGTGCGAGATCTTCCCGCGGTTGTGTTGCGCCCCTCCGCCGCTCCGTTAGACCACCGGAGACAACTCTGGCGAGCCTCGCCGCCGCGCCGCGTCACTGCCATCAGCTCCCCTGCTTCCTCTGTTTTGGAGGCCGCCGCGAGTCACCGCCATGTGGGACCCCGCGGGACCCACCTGTCATACACTCAGGGCACTAGGTCCCACATGTCAGCCTACCCCCTGTGATTCTTTTCATTTTATTTTTTACTCCAAAGATATTCCATTTCAGGCGATGGAATCTTTCCATTTCGGGCAAGTCCTTTTCTAGATATTCCAAATATGGATATTTCCATTTCTGTCTCTTTCCATTTTAGGCAGCAATTCATTCTAAGCATTTGGGGTGATTTTTCTACAACAATCCCAACATATTATATATGTTTTTGGGCTAGAAAAATGCAAGGTATCCATTGGTGGGATCCATTTCTTAATTTGAGAAAGTTTGCACACATGTCATTTTTACATTACTTTGTTGTTTTGTCATTTTCGTGTAATTAAATGCAAACACGATATGTGATGATATGGCACATGAACATGCTTATAATCATGTCTACTTACTGCTAGATTTTATTACATGCCATGATATGCTTTGTGGTGAGTGACACAAGCTTGCAAACATACCTACATGAATCTGTTTTGCCGTGCCATGTTTATATTTTCTAGGTCTGTATCTGTCAGCATAACTTGTCATTTTGCATTGAAACTAGCATCAAATCTATGAGTTTTTGGAACATGTTCAGTGGGGGAGCTTTGTTTAGTGCATTTAGTACTAGTATGCCATGCTCTTGTTTGCCATGATATGTTCCTTTATCATGTAGTTTGCTAGCTCCAAACATTGCTATCTGAATCTGTTTTGCCACATTTAGTAAATTCTGTCAAGTCTATAACTGTTATATTGTCATGCCATGTTTACCTGATGCTACCATAAAATCCATGCACAATCTGGAGATATTCACTAATCATGTTTTTATGACAATTTTATGCTCTATCCATACACACCCTTGGTTGCCATATAAACTTGTTGTAGCTTGTCTCTTTCTTGCTCTCAAGTTGCCTTCATGATAAATCTATCAATCTATTAACAGCATGTTCCATTTTGCAAAAATCATAGTAATTAATATATGCATAATATGAACTTTTGCCCATGGAGTAAGTTGAAGTATGTGATGCCTACTACATGCTCAAGACCTTTGCATATTTATTAAAATTTTCATGCTTGCTGTTATGTGCCTCCAAAGGCAGCATCATAATGTTGCTGTATTACATTCCCAGATTTCGCTAAGCCTAAGAATCATCTTATTTCATGTTTGCATCTTGTCTTGATTAATGCCATGAACCTGTTATGTGCCTCCAAAGGCAGCATCATAATGTTGCTGTATTACATTCCCAGATTTCGCTAAGCCTAAGAATCATCTTATTTCATGTTTGCATCTTGTCTTGATTAATGCCATGAACCTGTTGCTCTTGATTAATGACATGAACTAGCATGCTATCCCTTTTGATGCCATGTTCATGCACATTAGCATACTTGTTTCATGCCTCCAACATGCCGTCATATTAACCCCGCTCATGTATGAACAATTAGGATGGTCCCTCATGGCTCCTCTCCTCTCCTCCCCTCCCACCTACACTCCACCTACAATGGCGACCTTTAGCTTAATCCTCCATGGAAAGCTTATTGCATTGGGACTTTGCTCCGGGCTTGGCCCTTGCAGATCAGGTGAGAAGGAAGTTTGGCTCAACAGTGCACTTTTCTCCTCTCGAGACACCAAGGAGTTCTTCTTGGTTGTTTCTTTCTCTTTGGATTCGTTCCCTCTTTTTGTGGATTCAGTGGGTATTGCTTTGCATTGTTGTCTTGGAGGGATCTCTTTGGGTTTCAAAGTGCTAAAAATCACTCCACGATCATTTTGATTTTTTGTGGCCAATTACAAAGTGGGGCATTTTGTCTATGGGCTCAAAGACCACATTTGGCCAGATTTTGTGTGTCACTTTCATTTGTTCAATGGTCGTTTTGCCAAAGCTCATTCTTTGGATACTCACTGGCATGCTGATCAGGACTTGGTTGATATTGCGGATTGCCAAACCATAGCCCTCAAACCGCCCCTCAAGTTTTTGACTCCCAAGGAGCAGTTTGATCATTCATCCTCGAGGGAACTTAGCAAATTTGGGCTTGTTCCGTTGGATAATCGGACCTTTTCAAACAGGAATGCTCATGAAGCTTCTTCATCCCATTCTGATCCTAGGCAACAAATTCAAATTCAAATTGGTTCATTTTCGCCGAGCAACATTCCAGGCATGGTTTCTGCTCTGGACAATAATCACATTTCTTCAATGAATCATTATTTGGCGCATGCAAAGTTAGAGGAAAATCAAGTCATTGAATGCCTTCCTTTGGTCTCATTTAAATGCCCACTGAATTTGCCTTATGCCCCGTTGCCTTGGTGCTTTTTGAAGTCAGCGTTCAAATACGCCCCTCCACACGATTTTTGGCCACCAGTACTCAAGGCTCAACATAAGGCTGATCTTGCCCATTCTCACTATTCCCAGAAGGAAATCAATGATCTTGCCGGTAACTGGGCTGCCTTATGCTCAAAATGCCTTCAGTGGGGGCACACCCGGCTTAATTGTGAAGCTAGAATCATATGCATTAATTGTTCGGTCCCTGATCACAAAACCATTGAATGCCCCAAGCGTGTATCTATTTCGCAAAATATTGGGAAAGTTTCTTCTATTGACAAAATTAGGATCAATCCGGCCGGGTACTCGGGACAACCCAATTGTGGACACTGGCCTGCTCATCAATCCAAACCGTCCATCCGATGCTCAGCCTGTGGCTTCTATGGACACGTGGAGAGGTCTTGCAGACGGCTGAATTTTCAGAAGAAGTGGAGGTAGGTAGTCAAAGCTCAACCACCCTGCCCCCTCACGCTCCGTCTTCTACCTTGAAAACCCAAAATCCCTCTCTCTGCCCTGCCCCGTCACCACTGCAAACACTCCATCCAGCTAGCATCTCGACCATGGCAAACTACCCCCTGAACCCCGTCCCCTTCCTCCCACAGGGGTTCGTCGTCGAGCCTAGTCCGGTAGATCATCTTGTGCACAGCGGCATGGTCGTCGGCCCCATTACCCCCCTCAACCATGGCTATCTGGCCATTGCGGAGTCAGACCACTACGTGCCACTGCATTGCAGAGCCACCATCCGTAACCAGATTGTCGCGCTCCTACATGAAGCTCAGATGTTCACCACCGAGGTCAGTGATCACCCATTCGAAACTGGGATTTTTGGCTTTGTTGATCCCTTCCTTAGAGATACGGTAGTAAACACACCTATTGAGTTGGAGGATGAAGATCTTCTCATCTCGTTTGTCCCACACAATGAGGCGCTCAATCGCCGCACCACTTCATTTGGTCCATAAGCCTGGTTAATGGTTTTTGGTTTCCCTTATGACTACCAAACTGATTACTGCATCCACAAGGCTCTGGGAGGTTACGGATCTTTGGTTTCATGGTATAATCCTAGACAAGGTCATAGGTTTGTTCTACTCAAAGCTAGATTTCTCCACCTCCGTTTAATCCCCAAGAGTTTCATTGTTTGGCAACTTGGAGGTGCTCGGGATTGCTGGACCGTTCAGATTACCATTTTGCGTAGAAATGACCGGAATGGCTTATTACCTGAGGTGCTGCTGGCGGGGGAGGAACCACCACCTCCTGATGGAAACCTCTATCCCTAGTTACGACCTTACCTCACTGCAGAGCAGCTGTATCAGCAACAGGTGTACAACTGGTTGGTGCAGAATGCAGCACTGATACGTCTCCGTCGTATCTATAATTTTTGATTGTTTCATGCCAATACTATTCAACTTTTACATACCTTTGGCAACTTTTTATTTATTCGGACTAACTTACTTATCTAGTTCCCAGTGCCAGTTCCTTTTTGTTGCATGTTTTTGTATCATAGAAAGTCCATATCAAACAAAGTCCAAATGTGATGCAACTCAACGGAGAATTATTTTGGAATATTTGTGATTTTTAGGAGTTGGAATCATCGCAAACGGAGGACCACACAGACCACGATACACCAAGGCGCGCCCCAGGCCCCTGGCGCGTGGTGGTGGGTCGTGCCTCCACGAACGTCAGTTGGAGCTATACTTCGGGCGCAAGGAAGCTTATATCCAGAAAAAATCATGTAAAAAGAGTAGCGCAATCGGAGTTACGGATCTCCGGGAATATAAGAAATGGTTTTCGGCCAGATCTGGGGAGCACGAAACAGAAGAGAACAGAGAGGGAGATCCAATCTCGGAGGGGGCCCTCCACCGCCATGGAGGACATGGACCAGAGGGGGAACCCTCCTCCCATCTAGGGGGGAGACAAAATAATAAGAAGAAGCAGGGGGCTCTCTCCCCCTCTCTCCTGGTGGCGCCGAAGTGCCGCCGGGGCTAGGATCGTGACGGGGATCTACATCAATAATCTTGCTACCGTCAACACCAACTCTCTTTCCCTATATGCAGCGGTGTAACACCCCTACTCCCCGTTGTAATCTCGACTTAAACATGGTTCTCAACTCCATATATTATTTCCCAATGATCTATGGTTATCCTATGATGTTTGAGTAGATCCGTTTTGACCTATGGGTTAATCGTGATCTTGGTTGGTATGATTGTATGTTTTATTTATGGTGCTGTCCTATGGTGCCTTCCATTCTCGCGCAAACGTGAGTGGCCCCCACTGTAGGGTGTTGCAATATGTTCATGGTTTGCTTATTTTCAGTGTTGCGGGGGTGACAACAGCCTAAACATGGATAAGTAGGTTATGACGTATGGGAGTAAAGAGGACTTGATACTTAATGCTATGGTTGGGTTTCATGACCTTAATGACTTTAATAGTTGTGGATGCTTGCTAGAGTTCCAATCATAAGTGCATATGATCCAAGCATATAAAGTATGCTAGCTCATGCCTCTCCCTCATATAAAATCACAAGAATGATTACCGATACTTGTTATCGATACCCTAGGGACAAATAACTTTCTTGTTGACAAACGTATCCACTTTTACTACCTTGCATTTTATCCGTAGTTTTATTCTTGCAAAGTACGCATAGTTTTATTCTTGCAAAATAGTTTCATAGTTGTTCTAGGTAAAGCAAATGTCAAGTGTGCGTAGAGTTGTATCGGTGGTCGATAGAACTTGAGGGAATATTTGTTTTGCCTTTAGCTCCTCGTTGGGTTCGACATTCTTAGTTATTGAAGAAGGCTATAAATAATCCCCTATAATTGTGGGTTATCAAGACCTTTTTCTGGCGCCATTGTCGGGGAGCAATAGCGTGGGGTGAATATTCTCGTGTATTCTTGTTTGCTTTATCACTAAGTAGTTTTTATTTTCTATTCTAAGTTGTTCTCTATCTTTAGTTATGGATGTGGAACATGAAACACCAAAAAAAATTAGTGGTACTTGCTACTCATGGAGATGGGGAACCTCCTAAAACCCTCGATGCTTGTTATGTGGAAAATATTATGCACTACTTTGATAATCCTAAGAAAAACCCATTCAACATGATAATGGGAGACACGTTGGATCAGCGTGAATACTTTAGGGATTATTGCTTGACTCATAAAGGGAAATTGTTATGGGATCAAATTCATATGTTGCATTGGTATGCTTGGGATTTATGCTTGAGATATGATTATAGTTGTTGCTCTAGGATGAATGCTCCACATCTTCCCTTTACATGCAAATTTAATGACGATGAAACCTTAGCTTCTTATGCTAATGGTATATATGATTACTTTGATGTGAAACGAATAGAAGAATTTGTTACCTTTAAGAGTGCTTATGAAATTGAATCTTTGTTTTTAAAGTATGAAGCTTTTGATGATGATGTTTATAGACCTGAAATTTTTTCTATCCTTAAATATTGCTATGATAATTATAAATACAATTCCGATATTGATGTGTTTATTGAGAAAATCTCCGCTGTCCAAGAGGAGACTAATATTTTGTAGGAGTCTATGGAAGAAGGAATTTACAAAACTGTGAGCTCATCAGATGAAAAAGATGATGAGGAGAGCAAAGAAAAAAAAGGAGGAAGAGCGGATTAGCTACCCGTGCCCACCTTCTAATGAGAGTAACTCTTCAACTCATACATTGTTTAATGTCCCTTCGTTCTTACTGAAGGATGAATGCTATGATAATTGCTATGATCCCGTTGAATCTTTTGAAATATCCCTTTTTGATGAACTTGATGCTTGCTATGATTGTGGCCATGATGGCAATATGAATTATGCTTATGGAGATGAACTTTATATAGTTCCTTATGTCAAGAACGAAATTATTGCTATTACACCCACACATGATAGTCCTATTATCTTTTTGAATTCTCCCAACTAAACTATATCGAAGAAGTTTGTTCTTATTACGGATTATATTGATGGGTTGCCTTTTACTATTGCACATGATGATTTTGATGAATGTAATATGCATGTGCTTGCTGCCCCTACTTGCATTTATTATGAGAGAGGAATTGCGTCTCCATCTCTCTATGTTTCCAACACGAAAAATTGCAAGAAACTACTTATGCTATGTATTGTCCTTAACTTGATGTGCATGAATTGTTCTTGTTTGACATGCTGATGCATAGGAAGAGAATTAGACTTTGTAATTGCCTAATATATGTTGCTTTGTGCTCACTACTAAATGCCAAATCATTGTTAATTAAAATTGGCTTTGATATGTGGGATCCGGGTGGATCCATTACTTGAGCACTTTATGCCTAGCTTAATGGCTTTAAAGAAAGCACTGCCAAGGAGACAACCCGAAAGTTTCAGAGAGTCATTTTATTTCTGTTGAGTGCTTTTATATAGTTTAAAAAAATATAGAGGGGAACTTAAAACTTCACCAAAAGAAAAGTGAAAGTGAGAAGGATGAGCACCGTGGAAGCGGGAGCATGCCTTGAACTTTGTTCATGCCCATGGAAACTTTGTGAATCTTGAATTGTAGAAACTTTTCAACAAAAATAATTATCCCTTGTATAATTCCATTGTATTATAGAAATAATGTGCCAAGATTTGCCTTTAGGATGAGTAGATTGCTTGTTGGTTTCTGCAGTGCAAAACAGAAACTTTGGCTGTAGTGCGTGGTTTTACATTTTTTTACTGGAACGTGAAACGGTTCTGAAACTTTTTGCACTTTCTTTATATACAAAATGTTTATTGTTTCCTAATTTTTTCAGAATTTTTAGAGTTACAGATGGATGTTCAAATCTTTATAAACTGTCATGTTTTCATAGATTTCTGTTATAGCTTCATTGTTTGCGTATGTTTGAATTCTTGTTGAAGACTCCTTGACTTGGGGCCATAGAATTGTGATAGCATAGAGTGGGTAATGTTTGTTTATAATTATACAATAATGTTGCAGCAGTACATGATGGTATTTCATTGCCATTTTCACTAACCCTGCCACTAAAGGTTCGTTTAAGTTTTGTGTGGATGAAGTGTTCGACGAACGAGGAGGTCTCGATATGAGGAGAAGGAGGAGAGGCAAGACCTCAAGCTTGGGGATGCACAAGGCACCCCAAGTAAATATTCTAGGAGACTCAAGCGTCTATGCTTGGGGATGCCCTGGAAGGCATCCCATCTTTCTTCAACAAGTATCGGTATGTTTTTGGATTCATTTCGTTCATGGTATGTGCAAATCTTGGAGCATCTTTTGCATTTAGTTTTCACTTTTATTTTATGCACCATGCTGGTATGATATAGTCCATGGTTGATTTATAGAATGCTCATTGCACTTCACTTATATCTTTTGAGTATGGATTTATAGAATGCTTCATGTGCTTCACTTATATCATTTGAAGTTTGGATAGCCTATTTCTCTTCACATAGAAAACCGATGTTCGTAGAATACTCTTTTGCTTCACTTATATTTGTTAGAGAATGATATTTTGTAGAAACATTTCAACTCTCATGCTTCACTTATATCTATTTAGAGAGTCAACAGGAATTGGTCAATTGCATGGTTAGTCACAAAACCCTACATAAAACTTATGGATCACTGAATATGATATGTTTGATTCCTTGCAATAGTTTTGCGATATAGAGATGGAATATGTGGGAGGTACTAGTAAATGGTTGTGTTTAGTAAGA
Organism: Triticum aestivum; assembly: GCF_018294505.1. Taxonomy (NCBI): domain Eukaryota; kingdom Viridiplantae; phylum Streptophyta; class Magnoliopsida; order Poales; family Poaceae; genus Triticum; species Triticum aestivum. Next base: position 248,202,307 of record NC_057804.1, on the reverse strand, counting down.
ATATTGGTGTTAAGGTTTGTGATTCCTGAAGCATGCACGTATAGTCTTTCGTTATGCTATGAACGTTGGAGGACAATTTATCCTTGATTGTCTTCCTTATGAATGGAGGACGGGGAGGAGCAATGGTCTTTTCCTACCAATCTATCCCCCTAGGGGCATGCATAGTAGTACTTTGCTTCAAGGGATAATAAACTTTTGCATAAGTATATGAGTTCTTTATGACTAATGTGAGTCCATGGATTATACACACTCTTACCTTTCCGCAGTTTGCTAGCCTCTAGGTACTGTGCATTGCCCTTTCTCACATCGAGACGTGGTGCAAACTTCGCAGGTGCATCCAAACCCCGGGATATGATACGCTCTATCACACATAAGCCTTATTATATCTTCCTCAAAACAGCCAGCATACCTACCTATTATGGCTTTTCCATGGCTATTCCGAGATATATTGCCATGCAACTTCCATCGCTTCCGTTTTGATGACTTGAGCATTCATTGTCATATTGCTTTGCATGATCATATAGCTGATATAGTAGTTGTGGCTCGGCCACCATTCATCATTTTTCATACATGTTACGCTAGATCATTGCACATCCTGGTACATGCCAGAGGCATTCATATAGATTCATATTTTGTTATAAGTATCGAGTTGTAATTTTTATTCCTTTTGAGTTATAAGTAAATAGATGTGTGATGAGAATCATTTTTGGAGCAGTGCCCCAGTGAGGAAATGATGATGGAGACTATGATTCCCCCACAAGTCGGGATGAGACTCCGGACAATGAGGGAGAGGAAAAAAGAAAAAGAAAAAAAGAAAAAAAAAGGAAAAAGGGAAAATAAAAAGAAAAAATAAACAAAGAGATAAGGGGCATTGTTAGTATCCTTTACCACACTTGTGCTTAAAAGTAGCACCATGTTTTTCATATGGAGAGTCTCCTATGTTGTCACTTTCATATACTAGTGGGAATTTTTCATTATAGGATTAGATGCACACCCACTTAGTTTTCATATGGAGCTTTCATACACTTATAGCTCTTAGTGCATTTGTTGCATGACAATCCCTACTCCTTGCATTGATATCAATTGATGGGCATCTCCATAGCCCGTTGGTTAGCCGTGTTGATGTGAGACTTTCTTACTTTTTTGTCTTCTCTATCTTTACCCCTATCATCATACTATACTCCACCCATAGTGTTGTATCCATAGCTTGCACTCATGTATTGCGTGAGGGTTGAAGAAGATGAAGCGTGTTAAAAAGTATGAACCTATTGCTCGGCTTGTTATCGGGTTGTGCATGATTTATACTTTGTGTTAGGAAGACAGAGCATGACAAGACTATATGATTTTGTAGGGATAACTTTCTTTAGTGTTGATATTCTGAAAGACATGATTGTTTGTTGGGATGCCTGAGTATTGATGTATTTATGCCAAATTATAGACAATTGCTTCGAATCACTTATGTCTTAATATTCATGCCATGACTGGATCTATGATCAAGTTTATGTTAGGTAGCATTCCACATCAAAAATTATCTTTTTTATCATTTACCTACTCGAGGACGAGTAGGAATTAAGCTTGGCGATGCTGATACGTCTCCGTCGTATCTATAATTTTTGATTGTTTCATGCCAATATTATTCAACTTTTACATAATTTTGGCAAATTTTTATATGATTTATTTCGACTAACTTAATTCTCTAGTGCCCAGTGCCAGTTCGTGTTGGTTGCATGTTTTTGTATTGCAGAAAATCCATATCAAACGAAGTCCAAATGTGATGCAACTCAACGGAGAGTTATTGTGGAATATTTGCGATTTTTAGGAGTTGGAATCACCACAAACGGAGGCCCACACAGACCATGATACACCATGGCACGCCCCAGGCCCCTGGCGCATGGGGGTGGGTGCTGCCCTCCTCGAACGTACTTCATAAACAAGGAAGCTTATATTCGGAAAAAACTCGTGACAAAAAATCAACGCAATCGGATTTACGGATCTCCGGGAATATAAGAAACGGTTTTCGGCCAGATCTGGGGAGCGCAAAACAGAAGAGAACAGAGAGGGAGATGCAATCTCGGAGGGGCTCTCACCCCTCCGCCACAATGGAGGCCATGGACCAGAGGGGGAACCCTCCTCCCATCTAGGGGGAGGCCAAGGAAGAGGAAAAAGGAGGGGGCTCTCTCCCCCTCTCTCCCGGTGGCGCCGGAGCCACCAGGGCTAGGATCGTGACGGCGATCTACATCAACAATCTTGCTACCGTCAACACCAACTCTCTCCCCCTCTATGCAGCGGTGTAACACCCCTTCTCCCCATTGTAATCTCTACTTAAACATGGTGCTCAACTCCATATATTATTTCCCAATGATCTATGGTTATCCTATGATGTTTGAGTAGATCAATTTTGTCTTATGGGTTAATCATCATCTTGGTTGGTATGATTGTATATTTTATTTATGGAGCTGTATTACGGTGCCCTCCATTCTCATGCAAATGTGAGGGGGGCCCGCTGTAGGGTGTTGCAATATGTTAATGGTTTGCTAATTGTCAGTGTTGCGGGGGTGATAGCAGCCTAAACGCGGATAAGTGGGTTATGACATATGGGTGTAAAGAGGACTTGATACTTAATGCTATGGTTGGGTTTCACGATCTTAATGATCTTCAGTAGTTACAGATGCTTGCTAGAGTTCCAATCATAAGTGCATATGATCCAAGCAGAGAAAGTATGTTAGCTCATGCCTCTCCCTCATATAAAATCACAATAATTATTACTAATGCCACACCAATACATCAAACATCATTCAAAAGCAACATCTGCCCAAGGATGAAACACAAATGAAAAAAAATGAAAATATCCACCCTGCTAGCCCAGGCTGCCGACCAGGAACCTATCCCTCAATCAAAGAAGAAGAGGAAGAAGAACTCCAAAATAAGTAAACATGGCTCTCACGTCAGATCATCACATTACCTGTACCTGCAACTATTGTTGTAGTAATCTGTAAGCAACAAGGACTAAGCAATCCCATTACCATGGGAATCAAGACTAGCAAAGCTTAATGGGTATGGAATGGATAAGTGGTGAGGTTGGAGCAAGCGACTAAGCATTGTATGGTGGCTAGCTTACGAGTACAAGAATAAGATGAGAAACAGTGCAAACGGTCGCAAACTAGTTATGATCAAGAAGTGATCCTGAACTACTTATGTTCAAACATAACCCCATTGTGTTCTCTTCTAGACTCACTCGAAAAGAGACAGTCACGGTTACACACGCGGTTGGTGTATTTTAATTTGGATCTAGTGTCAAGTTCTCTACAACCGGATATTAAAAACTCCCATCTGCCACGTAACTGCGGGCACGGCTTTCAAAAGATTAAACCCTGCAGGGGTGTCCCAACTTAGCCCATGACAAGCTCACGATCCGTGGAGACAATAATCCATCACAGGACAACCCGATCAAACTCGAGATCATGGTGCATAAGACATTTCGACAATGGTAAAACAAATCCAACAAGACCTCCCAGCGTGCCGACACCCTGATAGTAGCCACACACATCTCGTGTCAAGCCATGTCCGGATAGGTCGGCTTAAGAGCAAAACCAGATCCTCGGGTTGCCCCGTGGTGGCCGACAGTCTGCCCGTTTGGGACCAACACCATCAACAATGGCCCCACTATATTATGTTCAATTACTCCCCGGGTAATGCTAAGTTCCTATGCGTAAAATTTAATATCATGTTTATTATGTTGAGTAAATGGTAAAATGAATGTTGGGCCTTGCTAGAAGAGTTTTATTCAAAGCAAACTGTCAAGGGGGCCCATAAACCCCGACCATGTTACGAACACAATATCAAGGAACATACCACCGGTATGAAGGAAACTAAGGCAGCAAGAGAGGAACAAAACACCAGGCAAAAGGCTTAGCCTTCCACCCTTTACCAAGTATATATGTGCATTAATTAAATAAGAGATATTGTGATATCCCATGATATCCATGTTCCAACATGGAATGACCTGCACCTGCAACTAGCAATGCTATAAGAGGGGCTGAGCAAAGCGGTAATATAGCCAAACAACGGTTTGCTGGGATGGTGAAAAAGCTTAGAGGTTGTTCATGGCAATTTGGGAGGCTTGATAAACAAGTGGTAGGTAGCACGACATACCGATGGCATCGAGACAACTAGCATAGCAAAGATAGTAGTGAGATCCAAGGTGATGTTCATCTTGCCTGAAATCCCACTAGGAAGAAGAAAGAGTCCAAGAAGAAGACAAACGGGTGTAGACGAACCAAGCGTAGTCAAACGAATCCTCACGATCGCAATAAAATAGGAACTATCGAGAAGAAGCACACACTACAAAAAAAATACACTTCCGTGATGATACGTGTTTGTCACAGTAGGTCGCGTTTTCTGGCATGCATGTACATCCATGACGATTTTATGACAGAATCAAGATAGTCATACCTGTGCTGTCGTAGAAGTGTTCCATGACATTGCCAAAATTATCATCACGGAAGTGTCCACTTCCATGACGATAAATCACGTGTCACAGAAGTGCTTTCATCAAGGGTGACCTACACGTGGCATCCACCGTAACGGAACGCCGTTAAGCTATCGGGTCGGGTTTCAGATCCGATAACCCGTTAACAGCCCCGACTAATGGGGATTTTCCACGTGTAAAATCATCATTGGCTGGAGGAAACACGTGTCGGCTCATCGTTGGGACAGATGTCATCCACTCATTGGACAAAAGGCGCCTATGATACCTCGACACGTGGCACGGCCCAACAGAGGCCCATTCCTATGAAAAGGCCGACCCGTTTGACTTGGTCAAAAGGTGGTGGGCCGGCCCATGGAAAGCCTGTTAACGGCCTGTTCGCATATAGCCCATTTACAGCCCGCTAACCCAAGGCCTGTTACGCCCTATCCGAATTAGGCCCAGTAGCGTCATCTGGGCCATCCGATATGATTCCAGCACGTTTTCACTTCTGGCCCATGTATGGACCATGACGTCTTTCGGCCCATATGAGGCCCTATGTAACTCTTGGCCTATTAATGGCCCATGGTGAAACTGGCCCGTAATGAACAGTGTATCACTTTACACCCATTAACGGCCCGTGGTGAAACTGGCCCGTAATGAACAGTGTATCACTTTATACCCATTAACAGCCCGTTATTCCGTTTGGCCGTTTCCAGCCCATGTTATCTTTCGGCCTTCTCAGAGACCATTTATTCTTGGGCTCATTTACAGCATTCGTTTACTTACGGCCCGTTACTGTCATTTTCTGCTTGTGGGCCAAATTCAGCCTATGGTTACAGTCGGCCCGTTTGTGGTCCATTAATACGTTGGGCCATTTTCATAGCGTCATCAAATACGACCTATTAACGATGGCCCGTTATAGTCGACCCATGAACGAACGATTCCAATTCTAGCCCATTTACGGCCATAATGCGGTCTGTTTGGCCCATGTTTGGCCAATCGATCATACGGCCCGTATAAGGCCCATTGATGATACGGCCCGTAGAAGGACCATTGTTTCTACGGCCCGTAGAAGGCCCACTATTTCTACGGCCTGTAGAAGGCCCACTGTTTCTACGGCCCGTAGGAGACACAGTGTCACTACAATAAATATTAGCCCATGGTTATTGTGGCGTAATTGTAAAAAATAAGTTATTACAGCCACTAGCTAACCGCGGAAAAAGAACTGCACTGACTACAAGCAAACAAATAAACAAGACAACAAGGAAATAAATAAGCAAGCAACTTATGCTAGGCTATCATGGCTATTACACATATTACATCCACTGGGCATAAAAGTTCACCACCAGTGCAAATATAGGGAACAGAGCAACATATAAATGTCGCATCAAAAAAAGTCCAGAATTGAAACCACTTCAGAAGAGTTCAAGAAACAATATCCTGGGTACCCATAATGCTGGCAAGATGTGTTGGGGAACGTAGTAATTTCAAAAAATTTCCTACGCACACGCAAGATCATGGTGATGCATAGAAACGAGACGGGAGAGTAATGTCCACGTACCCTCGTAGACCGTAAGCGGAAGCGTTATGACAACACAGTTGATGTAGTCGTACGTCTTCACGATCCGACCGATCCAAGTACCGAACGTACGGTACCTCTGAGTTCTAGCACACGTTCAGCTCGATGACGTCCCTCGAACTCTGATCCAGCCGAGTGTCGAGGGAGAGTTCCGTCAGCACGACGGCGTGGTGACGATCTTGATGTACTACCGACGCAGGGCTTCGCCTAATCACCGCTACGATATTATCAAGGTGGATTATGGAGGAGGGGGGGCACCGCACACGGCTAAGAGATCCAAGGGATCAATTGTTGTTGTTGTGCCTAGAGCAAGGGGGAGGGGGCGGCCGGCCTAGGAGGGGCGCGCCAAGGTCCTCCTTCCTTGTTGGAGTAGGAAAGGGGGAAAGAGGAGGAGAGGAGGAAGGAAAAGGGGCCCTCACCCCTTGTCTAATTCGTACCAGAGGGGGGCTGCATGCCTCCTTCCTTTAGGCCTCTCTCCTCTATTCCCGTATGGCCCAATAAGGCCCATATACTCCCCGGCGAATTCCCGTAACTCTCCGGTACTCGGAAAAATACCCGAATCACTCGGAACCTTTCCGAACTCCGAATATAGTCGTCCAATATATCGATCTTTATGTCTCGACCATTTCGAGACTCCTCGTCATGTCCCTGATCTCATCCGGGACTCCGAACTCCTTGGGTACATCAAAACTAATAAACTCATAATATAACTGTCATTAACCTTAAGCGTGCGGACCCTATGGGTTCGAGAACAATGTAGACATGACCTAGAACTACTATCGGTCAATAACCAATAGCGGAACTTGGATGCTCATATTGGCTCCCACATATTCTACGAAGATCTTTATCGGTCAAACCGCATAACAACATACGTTGTTCCCTTTGTCATCGGTATGTTACTTGCCCGAGATTCGATCGTCGGTATCCCAATACCTAGTTCAATCTCGTTACCGGCAAGTCTCTTTACTCGTTATGTAATGCATCATCCCGCAACTAACTCATTAGTCACATTGCTTGCAAGGCTTATAGTGATGTGCATTACCGAGAGGGCCTAGAGATACCTCTCCGACAATCGGAGTGACAAATCCTAGTCTCGAAATATGCCAACCCAACATGTACCTTTGGAGACACCTGTAGAGCTCCTTTATAATCACCCAGTTACGTTGTGACGTTTGGTAGCACACAAAGTGTTCCTCCGGTAAATGGGAGTTGCATAATCTCATAGTCATAGGAACATGTATAAGTCATGAACAAAGCAATAGCAACATACTAAACGATCAAGTGCTAGGCTAACAGAATGGGTCAAGTCAATCACATCATTCTCCTAATGATGTGACCCCGTTAATCAAATGACAACTCATGTCCATGGCTAGGAAACTTAACCATCTTTGATTCACGAGCTAGTCAAGTAGAGGCATACTAGTGACACTATGTTTGTCTATGTATTCACACATGTATCAAGTTTCCGGTTAATACAATTCTAGCATGAATAATAAACATTTATCATGAAATAAGGAAATAAATAATAACTTTATTATTGCCTCTAGGGCATATTTCCTTCAGTCTCCCACTTGCACTAGAGTCAATAATCTAGTTCACATCGCCATGTGATTTAACACCAATATTAATATATGTATATGATTAACACCCATAGTTCACATCATCATGTGACCAACACCCAAAGGGTTTACTAGAGTCAATAATCTAGTTCACATCGCTATGTGATTAATACCCAAAGAGTACTAAGGTGTGATCATGTTTTTCTTGTGAGAGAAGCTTAGTCAATGGGTCTGTCACATTCAGAGCCGTATGTATTTTGCAAATATTCTATGTCTACAATGCTCTATACAGAGCTACTCTAGGTAATTGCTCCCACTTTCAATATGTATCCAGATTGAGACTTAGAGTCATCTGGATCGGTGTGAAAACTTGCACCGATGTAACTTTTTACGACGGGCTCTTTTATCACCTCCATAATCGAGAAGTGTTTCCTTGGTCCTCACTAAGGATATTCTTGACCGCTGTCCAGTGATCTACTATTAGATCAAAATTGTATTCCTTTGCCAAACACAGAGCAAGGTATACAATAGGTCTGGTTCAAAGCATAGCATACTTTATAGAACCTATGACTGAGGCATAGGGAATGACTTTTCATTCTCTTTCTATTTTCAGCCATAGTCAGGTTTTGAGTCTTACTCAACTTCACACCTTGCAACACAGGCAAGAACTCTTTCTTTGACTGTTCCATTTTGAACTACTTCAAAAAAATTATCAAGCGTCTTGATCTATCTATATAGATCTTGATGCTCAATGTGTAAATAGCTTCACCGAGGTCTTTCTTTCAAAAACTTCTTTCAAACACTCCTTTATGCTTTCCAAAAAATTCTATATCATTTCCAATTCATAATATGTCATCTATATATAATATCAGAAATGCTACAGAGCTCCCACTCACTTTCTTGTAAATACAGGCTTCTCCAAAAGTCTGTATAAAACCATATGCTTTGATCACACTATCAAAGCGTTTATTCCAACTCCGAGATGCTTGCACCAGACCATAAATGGATCGCTGGAGCTTGCACACTTTGTTAGCACCTTTTGGATTAACAAAACCTTCTAGCTGCATCATATACAACTCTTCTTTAATAAATCCATTAAGGAATGCAGTTTTGACATTCATTTGCCAGATTTCATAAAATGTGGCAATTGCTAACATGATTCGGACAGACTTAAGCTTCGATACGAGTGAGAAAATCTCATCGTATTCAACACCTTAAACTTGTTGAAAACCTTTCACAACAAGTCGAGCTTAGTAGATAGTAACACTACTATCAGTGTCTGTCTTTCTCTTGAAGATCCATTTATTTAACATGGCTTGCTGATCATCGAGCAAGTCAATCAAAGTCCATACTTTGTTCTCATACATGTATCATATCTCAGATTTTATGGCCTCAAGCCATTTCGTGGAATCTGGGCTCATCATCGCTTCCTCATAGTTCGTAGGTTCATCATGGTCTAGTAACATGACTTCCAGAACATGATTACCGTACCACTCTGTAGCGGATCTTACTCTGGAAGACCTACGAGGTTTGGTAGCAACTTGATCTAAAGTTTCATGATCATCATCATTAACTTCCTCACTAATTGGTGTAGGAATCATTGGAACTGATTTCTGTGATGAACTACTTTCCAATAAGGGAGAAGGTACAATTACCTCATCAAGTTCTACTTTCCTCCGACTCACTTCTTTCGAGAGAAACTTCTTCTCTTGAAAGGATCCATCTTAGCAATGAATAACTTGCCTTCGGATCTGTGATAGAAGGTGTACCCAATAGTTACCTTTGGGTATTCTATGAAGACGCACTTCTCCGATTTGGGTTCGAGCTTATCAGGTTGAAAACCTTTTTCATATAAGCATCACAACTCCAAGCTTTAAGAAACGACAGCTTAGGTTTACTGCTAAACCATAGTTCATACGGTGTCGTCTCAACGAATTTAGATGTTGCCCTATTAAACGTGAATGCAGCTGTCTCTAATGCATAACCCCAAAACGATAGTGGTAAACCAATAAGAGACATCCTAGATTGCACCATATCTAGTAAAGTACGATTACGACATTTGGACACACCATTACATTGTGGTGTTCCAGATGGCGTGAGTTGCGAAACTATTTCACATTGGTTTCAAATGAAGACCAAACTCATAACTCAAATATTCGTCTCCACGATCAGATCATAGAAACTTTATTTTTCTTGTTACGATGATTTTTCCACTTCACTCTGAAATTCTTTGAACTTTTCAACTATTTCAGACTTATGTTTCATCAAGTAGATATACCCATATGTGCTCAAATCACGATAGTTGCCACGAGCCTTAACACTCATCGGATTGCATACATCGGTATGTATTATTTCTAATAAGTCAGTAGCTCGTTCCATTGTTCCGGAGAACGGAGTTTTAGTCATCTTGCCCAAAAGGCACGGTTCGCAAGCATCAAATGATTCATAACCAAGTGATTCCTAAAATCCATCTTTATGGAGTTTCTTCATGAGCTTTACACCGATATGACCCAAACGGTAGTGCCACAAATAAGTTGCACTATCATTATTAACTTTGCATCTTTTGGCATCAATATTATGAATATGTGTATCACTACATTCGAGATCCAACAAATTATTTTCATTGGGTGTATGACCATCGAAGGTTTTATTCATGTAAACAGAACAACAATTATTCTTTGACTTTAAATGAATAACCGTATCGCAATAAACATGATCAAATCATATTCATGTTCAACGCAAATGCCAAGTAACATTTATTTAGGTTTAACACTAATCCCGAAAGTATAGGGAGTGTGCGATGATGATCATATCAATCTTGGAACCACTTCCAACACACATCGTCACTTCACCCTCAACTAGTTTATGTTTATTCTGTAACTCTTGTTTCGAGTTACTAATCTTAGCAACCGAACAAGTATCAAATTAACATTTATTTAGGTTTAACACTAATCCCGAAAGTATAGGGAGTGTGCGATGATGATCATATCAATCTTGGAACCACTTCCAACACACATCGTCACTTCACCCTCAACTAGTTTATGTTTATTCTGTAACTCTTGTTTCGAGTTACTAATCTTAGCAACCGAACAAGTATCAAATACTCAGGGGTTACTATAAACACTAGTAAGGTACACATCAATAACTTGTATATCAAATATACCCTTGTTTAGTTTGCCATCCTTCTTATCCACCAAATATTCAGGGTATTTCCGTTTCTGGTGACCATTTCCTTTGCAATGTAAGAACTCAGTTTCAGGCTCTGGTTCAGCTTTGGGCTTCTTCGTGGGAGTGACAACTTGCTTGTCATTCTAGTTGAAGTTCCCTTTCTTTCCCTTTGCCCTTTACTTGAAACTAGTGATCTTGTCAACCATCAACACTTGATGCTCTTTCTTGATTTCTACCTTCGTCGATTTCAACATCACGAAGAGCTCGGGAATCGTTTTCGTCATCCCTTGGATACTATAGTTCATCAGAAAGTTCTACTAACTTGGTGATGGTGACTAGAGAACTCTGTCAATCACTATCTTATCTGGAAGATTAACTCCCACTTGATTCAAGCGATTGTAGTACCCAGACAATCTGAGCACATGCTCACTAGTTGAGCGATTCTCCTCCATCTTTTAGCCATAGAACTTGTTGGAGACTTCATATCTCTCAACTCGGGTATTTGCTTGAAATATTAACTTCAACTCCTGGAACATCTCATATGGTCCATGACGTTCAAAACGTCTTTGAAGTCCCGATTCTAGGCCGTTAAGCATGGTGCACTAAACTATCAAGGAGTCATCATATTGAGCTAGCCAAACATTCATAACGTCTGCATCTGCTCCTGCAATAGGTCTGTCACCTAGCCGTGCATTAAGGACATAATTCTTCTGTGCAGCAATGAGGATAAACCTCAGATCACGGATCCAATCCGCATCATTGCTACTAACATCTTTCAACACAATTTTCTCTAGGAACATATCAAAATAAACATATGAAAGCAACAACGCAAGCTATTGATCTACAACATAATTTGCAAAATACTACTAGGACTAAGTTCATGATAAATTTAAGTTCAATTAATCATATTACTTAAGAACTCCCACTTAGACAGACATCTCTCTAGTCATCTAAGTGATCACGTGATCAAAATCAACTAAACCATGTCCGATCATCACGTGAGATGGAGTAGTTTCAATGGTGAACATCACTATGTTGATCATATCTACTATATGATTCACGTTCGACCTTTCGGTCTCCGTGTTCCGAGGCCATATCTGTTATATGCTAGGCTCATATAGTTTAACCTGAGTATTCTGCGTGTGCAACTGTTTTACACTCGTTGTATTTGAACATAGAGCCTATCACACCCGATCAGCACGTGGTGTCTCAGCACGAAGAACTTTCGCAATTGTACATACTCAGGGAGAACACTTCTTGATAATTTTTAGTGAGAGATCATCTTAAAATGCTACCGTCAATCAAAGCAAGATAAGATGCATAAAGGATAAACATCACATGCAATCAATATAAGTGATATGATATGGCCATCATCATCTTGTGCTTGTGATCTCCATCTCCGAAGCCCCGTCGTGAACACCATCGTCACCGGTGCGACACCTTGATCTCCATTGTAGCATCATTGTCGTTACGCCATTTATTGCTTGTACGACTATCGCTACCGCTTAGTGATAAAGTAAAGCAATTACAGGGCGTTTGCATTTCATACAATAAAGCGACAACCATATGGCTCCTGCCAGTTGCCGATATCTTCGGTTACAAAACATGATCATCTCATACAATAAAATATAGCATCACGTGTTGACCATATCACATCACAACATGCCCTGCAAAAACAAGTTAGACGTCCTCTACTTTGTTGTTGCAAATTTTACGTGGCTGCTACAGGCTGAGCAAGAACCATTCTTACCTACGCATCAAAACCACAATGATAGTTCGTCAAGTTAGTGCTGTTTTAACCTTCGCAAGGACCGGGCGTAGCCACACTCGGTTCAACTAAAGTTGGAGAAACAGACACCCGCTAGTTACCTGTGTGCAAAGCACGACGGTAAAACCAGTCTCGCATAAGCGTACGCATAATGTCGCTCTGGGCCGCTTCATCCAACAATATCGCCGAACCAAAGTATGACATGTTGGTAAGCAGTATGACTTGTACCACCCACAACTAACTTGTGTTCTACTCGTGCATATTACATCTACGCATAAAACCTAGGCTCGGATGCCACTGTTTGGGAACGTAGTAATTTCAAAAAAATTCCTACGCACACGCAAGATCATGGTGATGCATAGTAATGTCCACGTACCCTCGTAGACCGTAAGTGGAAGCGTTATGACAACGCAGTTGATGTAGTCGTACTTCTTCACGATCCGACCGATCCAAGTACCGAACGTACGACACCTCCGTGTTCTAGCACACGTTCAGCTCGATGACGTCCCTCGAACTCCAATCCAGCCGAGTGTCGAGGGAGAGTTCCGTCAGCACGACAGCGTGGTGACGATCTTGATGTACTACCGATGCAGGGCTTCGCCTAAGCACCGCTATGATATTATCTAGGTGGATTATGGAGGAGGAGGGGCACAACACACGGCTAAGAGATCCAAGGGATCAATTGTTGTTGTTGTGCCTAGAGGTGCCTTCCTGCCCCCGTATATAAAGGAGCAAGGGGGGAGGGGGCGGCCGGCCTAGGAGGGGCGCGCCAAGGGGAGTCCTACTCCCACCGGGAGTAGGAATCCCTCCTTCCTTGTTGGAGTAGGAGAAGGGGGAAAGAGGGGGAGAGGAGGAAGGAAAAGGGGGCCGCACCCCTTGTCCAATTCGGACCAGAGGGGGGATGCGCGCCTCCTTCCTTTAGGCCTCTCTCCTCTATTCCCGTATGGCCCAATAAGGCCCATATACTCCCCGGTGAATTCCCGTAACTCTCCGGTACTCGGAAAAATACCCGAATCACTCGGAACCTTTCCGAACTCCGAATATAGTCGTCCAATATATTGATCTTTACGTCTCGACCATTTCGAGACTCCTTGTCATGTCCCCGATCTCATCCGGGACTCCGAACTCCTTCGGTACATCAAAACTCATAAACTCATAATATAACTGTCATCGAAACCTTAAGCGTGCGGACCCTACGGGTTCGAGAACAATGTAGACATGACCTAGAACTATTCTCGGTCAATAACCAATAGCGGAACATGGATGCTCATATTGGCTCCCACATATTCTACGAAGATCTTTATCGGTCAAACCGGATAACAACATACGTTGTTCCCTTTGTCATCGGTATGTTACTTGCCCGAGATTCGATCGTCGGTATCCCAATACCTAGTTCAATCTCGTTACCGGAAAGTCTCTTTACTCGTTATGTAATGCATCATCCCGCAACTAACTCATTAGTCACATTGCTTGCAAGGCTTATAGTGATGTGCATTACCGAGAGGGTCTAGAGATACCTCTCCGACAATCGGAGTGACAAATCCTAATCTCGAAATACGCCAACCCAACATGTACCTTTGGAGACACCTGTAGAGCTCCTTTATAATCACCCAGTTACGTTGTGACGTTTGGTAGCACACAAAGTGTTCCTCCGGTAAACGGGAGTTGCATAATCTCATAGTCATAGGAACATGTATAAGTCATGAAGAAAGCAATAGCAACATACTAAACGATCAAGTGCTAGGCTAACGGAATGGGTCAAGTCAATCACATCATTCTCCTAATGATGTGACCCCGTTAATCAAATGACAACTCATGTCCATGGCTAGGAAACTTAACCATCTTTGATTCACGAGCTAGTCAAGTAGAGGCATACTAGTGACACTATGTTTGTCTATGTATTCACACATGTATCAAGTTTCCGGTTAATACAATTCTAGCATGAATAATAAACATTTATCATGAAATAAGGAAATAAATAATAACTTTATTATTGCCTCTAGGGCATATTTCCTTCAATATGCTTAGCAAGCTTATTAACTTTCTCTTGTTTAGCGCTTAAATCCTCCAGCGCTTGCCGTTGCACAAGAAAGTACGCATCTGAATTCTGCAGGGACTTCCTCAGTCCTTCGGCTTCTTGCCGCAACACAGCTGACTGATGCCTTTCAGCTTGTAGCTGAGAGTAAAGAAGCCAAAGTGATTCAGGCAGCGAGTTCGAAGATCTTGTGCCAACGGTACTGGCCAGTAACTCATACACTACATCAACGCAAGACTGTGGGGTTTTCTCACTGTCTACAAGATCATTTTTATCACCTTTCTTGGAGACCAACAGGGTTGTCTCACTATCTTGAACCTTATCTGCATTACTTTCTCTACCATTGCATAGTGGGGTGCTCTTCTCCAATATTCTGTTTGCATACTACAAGAGAAACAAGCAGACAAATCACAGGTTTAGCTTGTAGTATACGAAACTCATTTTGGTAAACTGGTTCAGTAGTAAGGTGGACAGGATAACAACATGAAACAAACATATATCTATGACCTACGGTCACTGTATTGTTCATATCATTCTAGTTTATGTTCGCTAATCAAGATAGAGACATAGTTCAACTCATATATTTTTAAGACACAACAACATAGACAGAATATAAGTGTGAGAAACTACACAACATTGGCAGCACTTGTAATGTGCATCACATGAGAATATAACTGTTTATACAACTTAAACTGAAATCAACATAGAGCAAGAAGTTAGAATAGCAATCCAGTTAAATAAATAGGTTTAAAAGATACCTGTTGCGCCGTTGGAGTTTCAATTGGATCCTTCAAATTCGAAAGTAGTTGGTATGAGTAAATACAGTGATGCAACAGCAAAGGAGTATGCACCATAGCTACGGAATCTGACCTGAGAACAGTTGCTCTTCTGCTTTAAACGTGGAGTTTGGGTTAGCTGTGGTGGTCTTCGTGCTTTGGGCACTGCAGTAGCTTTACAAACTGCTCGTGTGGGGGTACTTTGTGGTGGACATGGTGCTTTGTCAACTAGAAGTGGGTTACTATCCGCTGGGGTTGCGCTTAGATGGGTTGTAGCTGGTTCTCTGCCCAACGGTGTAAGTGTGCAATCTGGAAGAGTCTCGATTATGTCTGGTGGGGCTAGTTTGTGGGCCAGTACAACCATGGTTCTATCTGCATCGACAGGTAGCACTATCTTTTGTGAAGAACATGTTTTTGCTCCCTTAGATACTGCCATCACCCCCTCCAATTCAAATGGCTGATAAACAAGAAAAGAAATTGAACGTACAGACATTGTATGATAGACAGATGTGGTAATTCACATATATGTTGTCTAACCAAATAGGACAGCATGACACAATTTCACATATATGATGCCTAACTAAACAGGATAGCATGACATAGTTTCAGATATATGATGGATAACTTAACGGGATATAATGGCATAATTCAACATATGATGAGTACCTAAACAGGATGACATGACAAAGCTATATGATATCTTTCTAAAATAGGTTGGGATGAAATAATTCACATACATGTTGTCTAAGTATACAAGATGGCATGATATAATTGACATAATTGATTCATATACTAAGCAGCTGGCACTCGCATGTATGATCTCTGAACTAAGCAGATGGAATTCAATATTGTGCATATGATGTCTAAACTAAGCAACGCAAGACACCATATGCATCATATGAGAAATATAAACATTGCAACTTAGATCATACACCTCAGGTGGGATATAGGATTGGTCATCTGTCTCTGAATCCTCCTCTGACGATCTCCCTATAACCATCTAGATATATGCTTCAACAGGTACCATTGCCTGCTCTGAAGACCTTGTTTTCACTCTAGATTTTTCCATAACCGGCTCAAATGGCTGATACACATGAAGAGTAGTTCAATATACATAGATTGTCGACAAATGGAATACGTAATGAAAAAAAAGATGGCATGAGATAATTCACATATATGATGCTTGGCTCCATGGCGGTGCATAATTCACATATATGATAACTAGCTGAAAAACATGGCATTGCATAATTCACATATCTGATATAGAAAGCAAACAGGAGGCATTCACACAAAGCATGTCTAATCTAAGCAAATGGCATGGCAATGCAAGACACCATATGCATGATATGATCAATATAACCCAGCCAAGTTAGAGCATGCACCTTGGGGGGGGGGGAATATGACTGGTCATCTGTCTCTGAATCCTCCTCTAAGGAGCTATCTGTAACCAGCAAGAAATCTGCATCGACAGGTAGCCCTGACTGCTCAGAAGACCTTGTTTTCACTCAAGATTTTCCCATGGCCGACTCAAATGGCTGATGCACAGGAAGAGTAGATGAATGTATAAACATTGTTGACAAATGGAATACATAATGGAAAAAAATATGGCACGATACAATTCACATATACGATGACTGGCTAAACAGGATGGCATTGCATGATTCACGTATATGATGCCTGGCTAAAGAAGATGGCATTGCATAATTCCCATATACTCCCTCCGTTCCTAAATATTTGTCTTTTTAGAGATTTCAAATGGACTACCACATACAGATGTATATAGACATATTTTAGAGTGGAGATTCACTCATTTTGTTCTGTATGTAGTCACTTGTTGAAATCTCTAAAAAGACAAATATTTAGGAATGGTGGGAGTATGATATAGAAACCAAACAGGTGGCATTCACACAAAGCAAATCTAAACTAAGTTGATGACATATAAGATGTATAATGTAAGCAATGCAAGGCGCCATATGCATGATATGACCAACATCAGCATGGCAGGTTAGAGCAAACACCTCAGGTGGTAAACAGGCATGGTCGGCTCCTTCTGAATCTCCATCTGAATAGTTATCTTCCTCTGGAATACAATCTGGAAATGCAGTAGGGGGGGCACTTCACCCACCAAGGAGCGGCGTTTGCATGACATTATATTCCCATGCAATGGTCTTCTCTTTTTCTCTACATGTTCAGTACGATTGTGTACAGTATCTGACATGCATAATAAAAAAATAGTTAGATTTTGTAAGGCCTAAGGGGTGCATGCAAAAATCAAGACTGATGGTAGCAAACGAGTGGATGGATCCAAAACTAATGATAGCAGGTAGATAATAGCTTCAATTTAAAAAGATAGACAATGGACCATCTATTGTTTGTTGCCCACCCAACATGAACCACATAGAAGACCTCAGATGAACCAGATAGTAGACAGATACTATTCATTGCTGACTCAATATGAGACCCATGGGCATTTCAAAACTCAAGTTTGAACGATAAAGTAGCAGGTAATAATAACTGATGTATAACGTAAGCAAACACGAAAGACTGCGACCTCTCATCTGGAACTGTGTACTGCTCAGTCGATGATGGTAATGCAGTTGGCGTGGATGCCGGCAATGGGGAACATGATCTAAGGCAGCGAAAGAAAGTCTGCAGGGGGGATCTCTGCTGCAATGAACGCTTCTGTCGATGGGGCACCTCAGGTGGGGTGGATGACAACACAGCAGGAGCAGGACATAACACAGCGAGTTTTCTTTGACGCCTATCTAAAAATGAAGTAAATCTGTAAGGGCTCCTTAGAATTGGAGGATTCTATAAACGCAGGGACAGGAAAAACACAGGAATAGGATAGGAATGCACGTGCAAAACATAGCATTTGGAAACATAGGATTTCAGTCAACCTGGGTGCGTGGTTCACATGAATTGGAAGAAGACAGGAATGGTGAAACATGGTCAAATTAAAGTCAAACCACGTGAAAATGAAAAAATAAGAATCTTATTATGCCAGTAATGCAATTAGTTCTGTTCTTCATTCATATTAATTTGAAAATGACGTCCAAGTGAATAAAATTCCTACGTTTTTTCTTCAAAAGAGTCACCAAAGGAAAAAGATCCTCCAGTTTTGCTTTGCTCCACTCCTTCTAACAGATTTGCATGAATAGTAGTTCCATAGCAAAGGACCCCTGAGGGATCGACATGAATGCAGAGTAACAAAGTGATGCAATGAGTGTACAACCTCTTTGGCATAGCCTTGTGGATCTCAGCATCATTGGGTTGGACGTGGAGGATGGTGATGATGCTGGTGTGACTGTCGGAGGCGGGGAAGAAGATCTGAGGCCTCTGGAAATGGCGCCAAGGGTATTGCTCCGCTGTGATGGACTGTTTCGTCATTGGAGCAGCTCCGCTAAGGTGTACCGCAACGAGGCTGAAGCAGGACAAGACAGACAACGTTAATCTAAAGTGGGACGCTAATATCATCTGCAATAGATGATGCAAAATACATCACCAAAAAGTCCTAGATGTAAAACGCATCAGCCGCGCCACGGCCGCTCCGACAGATGCTGTAAGTACTGTTCACTCTGAACTTAACTGAAGAAAATGAAGTTTACAGTCGAAACTGAATTTTACTGTCGAAACTGATTGAACTAGTAACAGAGCATTGCAATAGATGTTTAGGGCGTTTGAGCACTAGAAGCAGAGAAGCAGTGATCAAAATCAGCAGACGCTCGAGCAGGGAACGCACTAGCAGAGAGCAAGTCGTGTAGTAGCACCGCGAGCGAGTGCTAAAGCAGCAACTCATGTAGCTGTCGGAGGTCGTGCAGCAACAGCAGCAGCGCAAGTAAGAGCAAGTGCAGAGCAGCAGCACGAATGAAAGCAAGAGCAGTGCAGCAGCGCGACCGAAAGCAAGAACAGAGCCGCAGCGCGAGCGAGAGCCGGAGCAGCTGCAACTAGTGCCGTTGTGGAAGTCGCCACCGAGGAAGCAATGACATGGGGGAGAGACGCCATGGATGATGTGGCGGCCGGCGATGGCGCCGTCGATGGAGACCCGCCATGTCTGCTCGGTATCGAGCATCGGCAGCCCCGTGAGATCATATAAAAGATAAAATGCAGCGGTGAGTGTAGAACCTCCTTGGTGGCGCCGAGTTGGCCTCGGCTTCATCGGAGGAATTGGTGAGGGTGCTGCGGTTCTGGTGGGGCAGGTCAAGAAGGCGCTGTGGGGATTGAGGTGGCGCGATAGATGAGGCGAACATCAGGGCAGCTCCTTGGAGGTGGAGGACGGGGCGGCTGATCCGGTGGGACGATGAGATCGACAACGGATCCTCATCCGATGCGGTGGATGAGGGACGGCGAGCTGTTGCGGTCGACGACGTAGTCAGGGAAGAATCTCCGGCTAGGCGGCGGTCGAGAGGCCGACGGAGGAGCATGGGGTTTCGCGGGTTTTGGCAGCCTCGGTGTACGAATGGGGGGCGAAGGGGGAGGGGGAGCCATGCTTAGGGATGCGCTTGTCCAAAATGTAGGGTAAGTTACCAACGTACCCCCACAGGTTTTGACACCGCGACATGGAGCTTCATTTCCGGCTGAGGGGTAGAAGAGGGATTTCGCGTGTCTGGGCTGCGGGACCGGTTTCAGATGAGGAGGGAGTTCTCGCGCGCGTCCAAATTTCGGGATAACAAGGCGCGACACAGGTTGAAGAGGCGGGAGTTTCAAAGCAGGTGAGACAAAAGATACTCGAGCTTGAAAATTTCGGGATAACAAGGTGCGGATTCCTTGTTCAGCAGAACAAACTTAATGTGTAAAAAAACAATTCATACAAGACACAAGATAATCATGTCCCCTTTTACTATATTGCTATAGATGCCATTGAAAAAACTACAAGAAAAATGTAAGAAAATCGGGAGAACAAGATTACCCTGCACAGTACCAAATCGATTCGGAATTCCCTCAACAACAACAAAAAACAAATCAATTCCCACCAAAGAAAAAGTAATGTCCCTTTTTATATGATTACAAATGCCAGGATCTCGAATTTCAACTTTTGAATCCACGTTATGTTGAATTCGAATATATAGGTGACCTTGCGGTTTATAATTGATGTAGTCGTACATTTTGATCTTCCATCATATATGAACATTTTACTCCACCATGTGAACATATATATTGTCGTCTACCATATGGACTAAATTTGAATCAATTTTCCTTATTTGAATACGATTGTTGTCAAGTTATACAATATTTTTAATATTATCTTGATAACAAAAAACATGCATATAGCAGTAATCATATTTCACTATGAACTACATGTACCATACGCTCTCCAATTCAAATATTTGTATCCATTTTATGTTGAATTCAAATCATAGTACATTATTGGTCTAGGTAGCGAGATGTTCAGGATAATCTAAACCATGTTTTCATATGTATAATTTTTCGCTGAATTGGGACAAGTTTTGGTATAAGCTTCTTGCAAAACCGGAGATTCTCTCAACAAGCCTCGTGGTTCCGAGAGGGAACGTGTCACCTTTGTGTGCTAAACGATATACGCTACCTCCCCCCTGATTTTCTTAACAGAGGCAACATAGAACTATATGAGTGCCCTGTTAAATTTTGGAATTATTTCGGGTTCATTTGGCCTTTTTATACATTAATTGAGTTTCTGGACTTTTAATGTGCATAGTCTAAATATGAATTGCATGCACATGCTCTGGTGCACCAAAGTGGGTTGAAAAATCACATGTGTGTCCTTGGTTGAATTTCTAGATCCCATGGAAGAAATGAGAATGAAATTCAAACATCTAGGCGCAGCTGAGAGCGGGATTGAGCCGAGCCGAGCTCACTCCTATGCGCTTCTTTTAATATAAAAAAAATTGCAGTGGGGTTTTGCCCTACTGTGTACAGTCAAAAAAATAACTCGGCTGAGAACATTGAGAAACTTAGATTTTAAATTCATGTAAATCCAAAACTTTCCTGGAAATCATAAAACTTGGCGTGGTGTCATGTCATGGCACTAACATGTTGTGTAAAAAATTGGGCCGAGTTGAAGCTCGTGGTTCTAAGAGGGAACCTGCCACCTTTGAGTGTGAAATGATATACGCTGCCCCCCCCCCCTTGAGTTTCTTAACAAAGGCAACATAGAACTACATGAGTGCCCTGTTAAATTTTGGAATTTTTCTGGGTTCGTTTGTCGTTTTTTATACACTAATTGAGTTTCTAGTCACTTCATGTGCATAAGTCAAATTTGAACTACAAGCACATGCTCTCATGCACCAAAGTTGGTAGAAAAATCACATTTGTGTCCTCGGGTGAATTTCTAGGTCCCATGCAAGAAATGAGAATAAAATTAAAACATCTCGGCATCGTGGCTCGGCCGAGAACATTGACGAACTTAGTTTTAAAATTCTTGTAAATCCAAAACATGTCTGAAAATCATGAAACTTGGCATGGGTGTCATGTCATGGTACTACCATGCTGTGGTAAAAAAATTGGCCGAATAGGAACATATTTTGGTATAAGCTTCTTGCAAACCGAAGCTTCTCTCAAGAAGGCCCGTGGTTCTGAGAGGGAACGTGCCACCTTTGAGTGGGAAATGATATACACTGTCCCCCTTGAGTTTATTTACAAAGGCAACATAGAACTACATGAGTGCCCTGTTAAATTTTGGAATTATTCCGGCTTCCTTTGGCCTTATTTACACATCAATTGAGCTTTTGGTCATTTAATGTGCATAATTCAAATTTGAACTACAAGCACATGCTCCCGTGCACCAAAGTTGGTTGAAAAATCACATTTGTGTCCTCGGGTGAATTTCTAGGTCCCATGCAAAAAATGAGAATAAAATTCAAACATCCGGGCATCGTGGCTCGGTCGAGAACATTGAGAAACTTGGTTTTAAAATCGTGAAACTTGGCATGGTGTAATGTCATGGTAGTACCATGCCGTGGTAAAAAAATTGGCTGAATAGGAACAAATTTTGGTATAAGCTTCTTGCAGATCGGAGCTTCTCTCAAGAAGGCTCGTGGTTCTGGGAGGGAACGTGTCACCTTTGTGTGCATAATTCAAATTTGAAATACAAGCACATGTTCCAGTGCACCAAAGTTGGTTGAAAAATCACATGTGTGTCCTCGGGTAAATTTCTAGGTTCCATGCAAGAAATGGGAATGAAATTCAAAATTCTGGGCGTCGTGGCTCACTACTAGGGAAAAGCCTATACACAGAATCTTAGCAGCAGCGCGGCTCAAAAAGGAGCGCTGCTGCTAATTAGCAGTAACGCGGGTGAGTAAAACTCGCTACTGACAAGCGTTTAGCAGTAGCGCGCTTTGTGCTACCCGCGCTGCTACAAATAGCGACTGACAGTGCCCCCAAAACTCCATTTAGTAGCAGCGCGGTCCCGCGAGCCGCGCTACTAGTATGGATTTAGTAGTAGCGCGCTTTTTCTGAGGTCGCTGCTGCTAATTTTCAAATGTGACACACTTTTTGTCTCGGTTAGCAGTAGCGCTTCTGACATAAACGCGCTACTGCTACTTTCGTATCAGCAGCGCGTTTTACGTCCCACGCTCCTGCTAATCCGCACCAACCCACCACCTTTCCCCTCCCGTCCCCTCCCCTCCCCCTCCTCTCTTCCCTTTCCCCTACCTCCCACATCCTGCCACTCTCACTCTTCTTCTTCATCAACACTTCTCCCCCATTACCCTCCCTCTTCTACCTACCTTTCTCTCTCTTCATTACTCCTACCTAACTACACCATCTCCATTAATGCATCTCCTTTCTCTTTTTCCTTCCCCCTCCACTAGTTGAATTTGTCTCCTCCCAAATTAGGTAGCTAGGTAGATGTAGCATTTAGTTAAGTGACCTATTTGCCCCCTAACTAGATCTATCTTTGTCAAGAAGAGCTTTGGGCACTTTTGGTCTCCCTACATCATCATCTCATCACTGTGCTCGATCTAGAGATAGAGGTGATGAAAATTTCATGCTTTTGCAAAATGGAAATATGTTTATGTGTGTGTGATATGTTTGTGGAAATTGTGTGTGTGGCATGAGTTGACGCCAATTGTGCTTTTGAGTTGCCTACATTTTGCCGAAATCTCGATTTATTTCCGTTTCGGCGAATTGCGGGCAAACTCTAGATCCATATATGTCCTATTTTTAGGGAAGGTCATGCCAAATTTTTGTATGACTTTGATGCGTGCACGCATTTTTATAATCAATTTGTTTTATTATTACCGTGTAGACGTTCATGATGGTTAGTGGAACAATGGTGGACAGGTGGTTGCGGTCAGCGGTGCAGGACATGAAAGAAAATAACCTGACAGAGGTTTTATGTTCGTGTCGAAAATGCAAAGGAATAGTTTGGCTCGACCCCTATGACAATGGTCGTGTTGAAGCGCACCTGCTCATGACTGGTTTTATGGATGGCTATACTCGGGGGATAACTGAAGATGAGGATGACGATGTTGAGGATGCCGAGGAAGGCAATGATGACACGGGGCAAGACGAAGAGATGATCAATAATGGCGGCGGGGAAGAGGCCGGACATGGCGGCGGAGAAGGGGCCAGACATGGTGGAGGAGAAGGAGCCGGACATGGCGGCGGAGAGAACGACATGGACTCCATGCAGCAGAGTTCGTCGGTACTAAGTTCAATCATGCAGGACCCTCATGTTCAAGCATTGCTTCGCAAGGAGACGAGTACTGAGAGAGCTGCTTCTAGAGAGGAGGCTAAGCTGGAGCAACTGGTGGTAGACTCGAACACTCCATTGTATGATGGTTGCAATCCTAAGGTGACCCGCTTGAGTTTCACGCTCCAACTCCTGAAGACGAAGGCTAAAAACAAATGGACCGACACTAGCCTCGACGAGCATCTCAAGTACCTAAAGGATGTTCTTCCCGCGGGTAATCTATGTCCTACTAGTGTTGATGAGGCCAAGAAGATCGTGTGCCCTCTTGATCTGCCACACATTAGATACCATGCATGCATCAACGATTGCATAATTTATCGGAAGGAGCACGCAGAAAAAACAAGCTGTCCGGTGTGCAATGCTTCTCGATACAAGAAGGCCGGGAAGAAATGTCCCAGAAAGTTGTATGGTACTTACCGATCACTCCCCGTCTCCAGAGGTATTTTGTAGATCCCAAGGAAGCAAAGCTAATGCACTGGCACGCGGAGAGGAAGAAGCCCGACGATGGAGATGATCCGAAGCTGAGACACGTGAAGGATGGAAGCCAGTGGAGAGCGTTGAACAGCTTCTATCGGTATTTTGAATGTGATGCAAGGAACATCGTGCTCGGCGCGTGTACCGATGGCATGAATCCGTTTGGCAACCAGAACACCAACCATAGCACATGGCCCGTGTTTGTATGGATGTACAACCTCCCCCCTGGTTGTGCATGAAATCGAAGTACATTCACATGAGCATGCTTATTCAAGGGCCGAAACAACCAGGAAATAATATTAATTTGTATCTGGGGCTACTTCAAGAGGAGTTAGACACGTTATGGAAAACACCGGCCAAGACATGGGATGCCAGCAAAGGCGAGTATTTCAACATGAGAGCCGCGCTGATCACGACAGTGCAGGACTATCTCGGTTACGATATGTGGCAGGCCAGGTGTGCCATGGATATTGCGGATGCACGCGGTGCATGGATGATACGACGTCTCAGCAGCTAACGTCAAGGAAAGATGGCGGGTCTGGGAAAATCGTGTACATGGGGCATCGAAGATGGCTTGAACAGGACGACCCGTGGAGAAACCGTGGAGATCTATTCAATGGTCACGCTGAGCATCGAGGACCTCCACGTAAGCGGAGCGGTGCCGAAATCGATGAGCTGTTGAAAAACTGGAAGGAGTGCCCCGCGCCGGGAAAGACGATGAGAAAGGCGCCGGAGCCGCTGCTGAAGGTATGGAAGACGAGGTCTGTGTTCTGGGACTTGGAGTACTGGCACAAACTCGATACACCTCATTGCCTTGATCAAATGCATATCTGTAAGAATGTCCTTGAGAGCTTGCTCGCAACACTGATGAACATGCCGGATAAGACCAAGGATGGGCCGAAGGCAAGAAAAGACTTGCAAGATTTGAAAATCAGGGAAGATCTGCACATGCCGCCCCGTAAAATGTCAGACGAGACAGAGACGGAGACAGAGGCACGGGAGAAGAAGGGCAAGAAAATAAAGAAAGAGGATTATTGCCCCCCTTCTTGCTTCACCTTAAGTCAGGCTGAGATCAATGCCTTCTTTAAGTGCCTTACCGGAGTCAAAGTTAGTTCCGGTTACTGTGGCAAGATAAGCAGATATCTAGACACGGACAAGAAAAGGTTCAGCGGGATGAAGTCTCATGACTGTCATGTGATGATGACGCAGATACTACCTGTTGCCCTTAGAGGGATAATGGACAAGCACGTCCGTGACACGCTTATTGGTCTCTGCAACTTTTTCGACGTCATCTCTCGAAAGTCGATCAGTGTGAAGAAGCTCCAAAGGCTACAGGAAGAGATTGTTGTGATACTGAATGAGCTTGAGATGTACTTCCCGCCCGCGTTCTTTGACGTGATGGTGCATCTGTGTGTCCATATTGTGGATGACATAATAGACCTGGGACCGTCATTCCTGCACAACATGATGCCATTTGAGAGGATGAATGGGATCATCAAAGGATTTGTTCGAAACATGTCCCGTCCGGGTGGAAGACTCGTCCAGGGCTATTTGGCACAAGAGTGCATCTCTTTCTGTGAGAATTTTCTATATGGCGCAGACCAGCCGCCTGGTGTTAGTGTTGGTTTGCCCGTTAACAAGCACGATGGGAGGCTAGAAGGAGATGATCACTGCAACGGTCACAGGGAACTGCATGTGGCATATTCAGATCAATGCAACAACTTTGACAGAGCAAACTTGGCAGTGCTACAACACCTAGACGAGGTAGATCCTTTCGTGGCACTGCACAAAGAAATTATCGCAAAGAAGTATCGTGACCGGGGGGTATGTAGGACGGACGCTGAAGTGACTAGAGAGCACAACTCCACTTTCCCGGCATTGGTTCAAAGAGCATATTATTGCTAATCCCCGGAGGAGGGCTCTAAGGATGGATTGCTCATATACGCCTTAGCACATGGCCCCTCGCCCAACCTCGTAACCTATCAGGCATATGATATCAACGGATACACGTTCTACACGGAGGCCAAAGATATGGATAGTGATGATCAGAACTCAGGGGTGACGATGGAATGCATAACCGGCAGCGACAACGGCGCAACTGAACGATTTTATGGAAGGGTCGAGGAGATCTGGGAGCTTGACTACTCTGGACTACACAACACGACGATGTTCCGTGTTAGATGGGCTAAGAATGTCGAAAGAGAAAGCCAGATTTTCACTACCATGACTATACCCGACGCCAGGAGCTCTACCGTGAACGCTATCGCAAAAAACGAGCCATGGGTACACGCTAAGAACATGACACAATGCTTCTTCATAACTGACCCACCCATAACGAGGCAAAAGGAACATCATTGGAATGGATGGAGTCGCCAACGAGGAAGACTATGATCAGTACGGCAACCCAATGTGGGAAGATGACGATGATGATGCAGTATACGTCAAAAGAAGAATCAATACTACATTACCTAAGAAAAATCGCACTCCATGGAAAAGGCAAAGTCACAATGAGGGGCTCAATTATTCTTTGACGAACAAGAAGGGAAAGAAGCTGACTCAAAAACGAAAACGTCAGCACTGAGGAACCGTATGTTATCGGTCAAATGATGTAATATATATATATATATATATATATGTTCCTATTTTGTATACACACCTAGCCTTTACTATGCATGGGTCCAATGATGTAATATATATGTTCCTATTTTGCATACATATTTAACCGTCAAATGATGCAATATATATCGCCCTCCCTTCATTCACTGCCCTTGGGAAATAAAAGTGGGATAAAATAAAGGAAAAGAAAAAGGAAAACTGGCAGTAGCGACGGTAGTAGCAGCGCGTTTTGTCTAAACCGCTACAGCTACTGAAGTTAGTAGTAGCGCATTTCGTATAAAGCGCTACAGATACTGAAGGTAGTAGCAGCGTGTTTTGTCCAAATGCGCTACTGCTACGTCCACTTAACCCAAACTCGCCCTGCTTAATCCTGCCTTTTCCCCCCAAATCCCCACTCTCTCTTCCCCCATCGCACCGCCGCGCCCGACCAGGCCCAGGCGCTCGCCCCCGACTCCGGCGCCGGCGCTCGCCCCCGACCCCGGCGCTCGCCCCCGACCCAGCCCTCGCCCCCGACCCGACCCCGGCGCTCGCCCCCGACCCGGCCCTCGCCCCCGACCCCAGCGCCGGCGCTCGCCCCCGACCCATCGGCCGTCGCCTCCCTCCTCTCCCCTCCTGGCCGTCGTTGGGCCTGCCTCCTCGCCCCTGCACCCTCTGTAAACCCCCCTCTCTCTTCTAGGGTTCTTCGGTTAATTTACTTAGTTTTTAATTTAGTTAGGGCGGTATGTTAATTAGGTTATCTATTTAGTTATGAATTTAGCTAGGTTTCAAAATTAGCTGAATTTATATGCAAATTTGAACTGGACATGTGATATGTGCATATGTCATGTTTTGGACATGTCATGTTTGGAAAATGATCCGAGTGGACTATGTTACGCCGGAATGTTGATTCATTTCCGTTCCGGTGAATTTCAGGCGCTCGATATGTCCATTTTTTAGCAAAGGTCATGCCGAAATTTCCCGTGAATAATGGCATGATTTGTGCTACATAGTTGGCATATCGAGTGCTGGCACATAGATTTATTTTTATGTCATTTCTCATTTATTCATACTTTTAGAAATAAATGAGGACACTTAATCATAGGAAACATGTCGAACAATGAAGAAACTGGGCCTTCTGACCAAGATGCAGACGAGATGGATTATGAGGGTGAACAAGAGTACCTCGACTATTTGACTGCTAAGCAAGGTTTCCAGGTCGGCCTCGATGATGGTACTGATGCCGACATCAACACCGACGGCGCCGGCACCGATGGCGGCACCGAGACCGGTGGGGAAGGTACCGGCGGGGAAGGTACTGGTGGGGAAGGTACCGGCCCCGATGCCGCTGCAGAAAAGAGGAACCATTAGAAGCAGAGGATACGAAAACCTATCAATTGTGGGATGATCCGAAGATGAAAAAGATTAACAATCACGCCATGGGCATGTTCAGCAATGATTTGGCCTCCTGGAAAGGGAGGGTGAAACGAGCTATTGAGGCTGATGAACCCCTGTCCAAGATTCTGGAGGAAAATCCGACACTTACGGAAGAGGAGTTCGAAAAGTTCAAGGACACTTGCGCTACCGAGGCAGCCAAGGCTAAGGCTGTAAAATTCAAGAGCCTTCAGCAAAGGAACACAGGGAAGCATCGCCTCGGAAGCCGTGGCTACCTCGGTAAAAGGCCCATATGGGATAAGGAGGACATGGAACGTGAAGCCGCGGGTCTCCTAGACCCCTTTGCGAAGTTCACCAACCCCTTGGAGCGTGACTTCATCAGGGCCCGCTACAAGTGGGACAAGGAGAAAAAGGTTTTTTACACGGACAAGATCATGAGGAAATTGATTAGACTACTGGAGAAGCAACACCAGCTTGCAGCCGAAAGCCCTACTTCTCCGATGAGGCCCAAGTGGGACACCCCTCTCAACCAGGCCTTGAACGAACTTAAGGGACTCCCTTTGGACCAGTGGCCGCAATATGGTCGTGTGCACGGCGCTGGAGACGGCGCCACGTGGAAGGTGTTTTACAATGAGGGCCCGGAGGCCAAGAAGCAGAAAAAGAAGTTTAGTTAGGCGGACATCGACGCGAAGGTGAATCTTGCGGTCCAGAAAAAAGCAGCTGAGGACGCGAAAAAAGCAGTCGAGGACAAATATGAGTTGCTACAGCAGGCAGGCAATGCAGCTGTAACTGCCTGTAGAATGGATTTCGCTACTAACTTGGTTCCAGTTATCATCAACTGGACGAAGGAAAATCCAGACAAGACGGTACATGATTTCCCGTTGCCCAGTTTCGTCGGGAGCAACTCCATGAACAACAACACCATCGCACCATCACTTGCTCACGCAACCGGGCCTCCTCTCGCAGTCGCTCCCGCTCATAGCAGCCCGTCCTCAGTCTCAGGCGCGCTAGGTGGGCCTTTGTCTTTGGCTGAGCTCGACGCCGTCACGGTAAATACATGTCGCACCAACATATATATATATATATGTAATATTCCATTTTGTTGCCTTTATATTCCATTTTGTTGCCTTTCGGTTTTTTACGCCATAGACATATGTGTTTGCAGGCAAAAGAAACCCCGTGCACCATACTCTACTTGATCAAAGGCCAGAAGGTGGACGTGGGAAAGGGGATGATAATGGACCCCTCGCAACGCACGTTCCACAACCAGCCGATCCCCGCTGGGCACTTCAGGGTTAGCTTGACCAGTCTGAAATCGGGGCACGACGATTTGCCTCCTCCAGTACAGCATGTGGGAGCGGACGATGAGACCCCGCCGCGGATTGGAAGCTGCAAGAATTGGGTGCTGCTATGGCCGAAGAATCTTATTCGTTTGGAGCCGGCCGAGAGCACACCAATAACTACCACACATCAACAAGCATGTGTGGAGACCACCACCCCGCCTACGCAATTACCAGCTCCTGTAGTGCCGGGTGAGAGCGGCGGACGACATGATGAAGGGGGTGCAATAGTACTGGCTGATGTAATTTCTCCTGTAGAACAGAGAATGGATGATGAGACGGAGGTCGACCCTATGGATTTCATCAATACAAATGCATATGACTGTGACATAGATATGATGAGTCAACCATATGATGGATCGGGCTATCAGCTTGCTAATGAGGATATGGATGATATGCCCGGGCAGGGTCGTAGCAGGGATTGCAAAAAGTCTCTCTTCATGAAATCCTCACAGGACACGCCTGAAGATGCCGCCTCAACACAGGCTCAACTAGCCGGGCGCGATGGTCGTACAGTACTTAGCCCGGGAACACTAGGGCAGGGGTTAAGGAAGGGTCTGGAAGGTGTGCCCAAGAAAAAGGAGAGGAAGAGATCGGGGAAGGTAACTGCCTCCAAACAAGCCAGAGCACATAGCAGCCAGACGATGCATTCTGAAGAGCGTGTACCCGTGAAAGGTGCGGTCATGTTCCATCTCACGGGCGAGCCGATGCTACCACCGAAACCGCTGGAGGCACTATCAGGGGATCTCAGGAGACTGCATGACCATGTGATGTCGACTAAGAAAAGCCTACTAGCCTCAAAGGATCCAGGATATCCGACATACGCGGCTCGTGTGCCTGAGGGGAAGGGCTACGTCGACACACGGCCCGCGGAGGTGTTCTTCCTGCGGTTTGACCATATCTTTGAGATGTTCCTAACAAGGCGGATCGATTTTACTATCGTCCGCCTTTTTGCGCTACATATGAGCTCCGTCATGAAGAGTGAAGAAGTCTCGCAAATCTGTGTGGCGGATCCGTACTACATGCACGAGTCTTTCTTGAGTCTCGGCGACTTTGAGCGTGAAACTGCTAGAGAGTACCTCCAAAACTTCATGGTACAGAATAAGGACCGGGAAATTGTCCTCGTGCCTTATCATGCAAAATAAGTCAGTTCCGGACAACCCTTTCGTACATTTCAATCATTCCTTCTCTCTCATATGGGGAATAATTTGAGGTGTCTTTTCCCTGCAGCAACGGGCGCGCCGTCCTTATTGTTCTTTACCCGCAAGTCTCCCACGCCGTGTATTTTGACCCTTCCAGAGACTACGAGAAAAAAGACTACACCCACATAATGAATATTCTAGATGATGCTCTCCAAGGCTTTAGCTTTCGAGGTGGCCACGTGTAGATCAGGAAACAAAGGAACAAGAAGATGGGTTTCGCACATAAAACTAACTTCTCCTGCATCCATGCCCAAAACCAAGCAAGAAGGATGGATTCTACATCGTCCATCTTATGATTCAGTTCAACACGGATCACCAAAAGCTTCGCATGACAAGCAGAAATGATGATCATGTCCACAAGTGGCTAGAATCTCATGGAGAAGCAGATTATAAACTTAGAGATGACTTCTTTCGCATCCAAAGCGACATTGCGACGATCATCATGAAAGAAGTCATCGATGAGAAGGGGATGTTCCACCACGTCCCTATATCGCGAGCTGATGTCCGAACTCGCATAGGCATGCAAAGTCTAGACCTCACGTCGTTCAAGAAGGTAGGTTCATCCTCGATGATATGGAAGGATGGAACTTCTAGTGATTTATGATGCCGATGATGATGATATGTGTCGGTTGAACTTGTATACTTTTTGTAGCGATGAAACTTTGTGATGTCCATGGTCCCTGCTGAACTTGCGTAACGCTACTTTGTTAGTTTGCGTACGATGACCTGCGTACCTCTAGTTAATTAATTTGCATACTGTATGTTGCATCTAGTTGCTAACCCTTTCTTTTTCGGTGTTGCTCTAGTATATTTTGTTGCATATATATGATTGTACATCCTCTTCATGAACATGCATCTCTAACAGGTACCTAGTTTCTTGATGGGGAGATGGAATTGCTATGTCGTGTACAAAGGGAAGGTTCCGGGGGTGTACAACGAGTGGCATGAGTGTCAGGCGCAAGTGAAAGGGTTCATGGGCGCCAGCCATAAAGGCTTCAAAAGTAGACAAGAAGGAGAAGCTAGTTACTTGAGGTTCACGCTAGCGCGAGAGAGGACTCGTAACCGCCACCTCATGTACTGCATAGTTCCGCTCTCACTCATAGTGATAGCACTTCTTGCGTATACCTTTGTTTAGATGGATGACGTTGTTGTAGTTGCAAGTATTCGAGACTTGCATGTATTGCTATTTTTTCAAGATGATGACAAGATATCACTTTGTGTTGGATGATGATTATGATGAGACTATTTGTATGTATATGCTATGATTACATTTGTGGTCTTGCAGGCATTTGTATGTGTGTCATGATGATATTTCTATGTGCTAAAGATTCTTCTATAAAGCCTATTCAAATACAAAACAAATATGCCAAAAAAACTACTTAAATTAGCAGTAGCGAGTGTATAAAAGTTAGGAGCAGCGCCACGATAGCAGTAGCGCGTCCAGGTAAAGAGCGCTAGAGCTATTAGCAATAGCGAGCTCTCACAAACCGCGCTGCTGCTACACTTGTGTAGCAGTAGCGCCGGTGAGCACGCGCTACTGCTATGTGTTAGCTGTAGCGCCTTATTAGTAGCGCCTCCCCCCGCGCTACTGATACACCTAAAACTCGCGCTGCTGCTAGCCTTTTCCCTAGTAGTGCCTCCTCATACGATATATATATGGTGGACACTCCAAAGGAAACCAGTAGCAGCGAGGCAACGGAGGATAACCCCTCAGGGAGAAAAGCAAAGCATGTGCGTTATCGGCGCCTCTCCAAGCCCCGCCACATCAACACCGACCCCGAAGACGAAAGCAGTCCAGATGGTACCAAAGAGGAACACAGCCCTAGTCAGCCTACCCTCAAGCAGGCTGGACCAATGATGATGGGATACTCGGAGAGGGACAATTATACACCTCCCTCCGACAACGAGGTAAGCCTCGGCAATGCTGAATTCAGCGTACCTGAAGACCCAGTGGAACAAGTTCACTTCAAGCGACAGCTCCTGGACATGGCAAGGAGCCTGCAAAGGAAGCAAGAGCAGCTTAAAGCTGACCAAGACGTGCTAGTGGATAGGTGGACCAAGATACTGGCCACCGAAAAGTACGAACCCGACAACCCCAGCAAAGGGCATACACGGCACAACTGGCTACCTCAACTCTAGCAGGAAAACCACAGGCACGCACCCAGACGCCCACACATCACTATGGTCCAAGACAGCAAGGAGCATACACGAAGAGGCACCCTCAGGCCTCGACACAAAGGTCATAAACGTCAAGACAAGGAAGCTGGTGCCAAGTCCGGCAACTCTCAGTCTGGTAAACGGACAAAGAACAGCCCAAGCCTACTCGACCAAAGCCACACACTGGATCAACCGTGTGAAATTCACGGTACCCCCAGAAGGATGGCTAAGCATACCAATAGAGAATGCAGGATCCTCAAAACAAAGCAGCTGGTCGCACGCCTAAAGCAATAAGGGGAGGCGCTTCGTCAAGAACCCCCCCCCCCCAGAACATAACAGTACGGCCGATCGCCCAGAATCACATAAAGCATAGCAAGTCAATTGCAGTACCCCTAGACCTAGTAGTCCGGGGGCTCTATAACACACAAAGCCCACACGGGTATGAAGCCACGAATAACATCTCCTAAAAGATGTAAGGCGCAAAGGCCAAGTTTTATTAACCCACCACCCTGACGTTGTCTTCGGATCACTCACAATTGCTACGCCAAGGAATAAATCTTTGGCACCTTCCCACCATGCGGTAGTTTACCGCATTACAACGGGATAAACCACGTCGACTAGATCCCACATGGTAAATCGCTCAGGCCAACTATCCGGACACCCATTGAGGAGTCTGCGCTACCTCATGGTATAACGGCTGGGTTCACCAAGGTCCGATAAGGAACCCTCGGGACCAACCACAAGAGGTTGCCCAACTGCTTTCAAACATTTGCCTTTAAAAACTAACGATTGACGCGGAACAGGCTTGGCTGCATGGAATTAGCCCGGACACACAATGGCAGGAACATGCAGCTAGAAGGCAGTTCGGATTCTTTCTTGATCCACTCACAACCCCCTCCAGTCCGGCCACCATAGGTTCCGCCAAATAACACCTCTTTTCATACATCATACTCATATACATAGACATATCATCCTACTACAATGCGTAGATTTAAATAACAATTACCAGCCCTCGTTTATCACCGATGCCTTTTCGCCGAAAATGACAGCCACGCTCCGCGTTCGCCCGGTTATACCAAGGGCTTCACAGTACGGCAATAAAGTCCGACCACCTTTCCGGTCGCTCGGCACCCCGAACTTATAGCACTATATGCATCTGCTCTGAATCATGTCTTGGGTCATTGGTTGGGTTTGCCCGGCTCCCATGTTTTGGTACCTTACGTTCCGTTCTATCGGCTAAGGTAGCTGGGAGAAGTACTGTGATTGTGTCCCGGTTTAGCCGGACGAGCACCTCAGTAGAGAAAGCTGAAAACCGACCGTAATGATGAAGCGAGAGCCGGTCCGCTGTTTGAGAGGTTATAAAATCCTTAAAGATTTATTCTGCACAACGCCATTATAAATGCTGAGTGTGACGGATCGGTCTTCTGATCAGGTGCAAATAGAGCCCCTAGTTCGGCCTTCCGAACACTAGGGGCTGCGCCGACCATACTCGAATTCCTATGGCTAAGTGAGGGTAATAAAGCCTTATAGTCCGATTGCCTGGTTCGCGAAAAGATACACCTCCTTAAAAGGACCCAACTATGGGATAAAGAGCGTTCAGATATATCCCGAACACCCCCGTATTCTTTTTATGAGGGGGCAGAAGCCGATGACTGGCCAACTCTCAGGATTTGCATACAATAAACAGCCACACAGGAAGAACATATGTTCAAACAAAACATGCAATATATAATAAACATGACATTATCCCATATTACAAACAGCGGCACAAATGCCCTCAGGGAAGTATAATGTCTTTAGCACACTTGTCTGCCACAAGGCGGTCCCCTTTCAGTACACTTTCATAGTAACACTCGGGCTTGCGGTGGTCCTTACCCTCCGGCGGCCCCTCAGTCATCAGCTTCTCCACGTCAAGCCTTCCTCAATGCACTTTTGCACGGGCAAACACCATGCGCGCGCCTTCTATACAGACTGATCGCTTGATAGCGTCAAGCCGAGGACAGGCGCCCACAATCCGCTTGACGAGTCCGAAGTAACTGCTTGTAATCGGCTTTGCAGACCATAGCCGAATAACTAAGCCCTTCATGGCTAGTTCTGCCGCCTGGTGCAGTTTGACCAGCTGTTTCAGCTGATCGATAAAGGGCACTGGATAGTTCGGCGCCAGATACTGCGACCAGAAATGCCTCTCTGCAGTCTTCTTTTCCTCGCCGCAGTAGAACTAGGCGGTATCTGATATGCTGCGACGAAGATCTGCAAAAGCCCCTGGAAAAATAAGAATTCAGCTTGCCGCTTAGGATTCTTCCCATTATCACACATAAAGAGCTAAGAATACAGAAGGCCTTACCTACTGCAACTTTTCGGGCCTCCTGAATGTCCCGCACATCACCTCGGGCCTCTTCTCGAGCACCTTCCTCAGCCTCCAGATCCTGGGCGAGTTCGGACTCTTTCCCTTTTAGACTCTGCTCCAATCCCTCACTTTTCTTCACAACTTACTGGAGCTCTCGCTCAGCTGTGATAACCCTGGCCTCGTGTTTTTTATGAAGCGCCTGTTCGGCCTCCGCCTTCTTGTTGGCATCAGCCAAAGCTTTCTTTAGTGCCTCGTATTCAGCACCCACTCCTACAGCACACAATACAAATATTTTACATTATGCACAACTATTCGCTCGTGCCAACTGCAAGACAAATGTTTTCAATATACCTTGCTTGTCTTCCAATTGCTTCTTCACACGGCTGAGTTCCTCCTCGGCCCATGTAAGGCTCTGCTTCAGTTTGGACACTTCCCCATTATAAGCGTCCGTCCTCTCCGCAGATGCCTGTTTTCACGCAAAAGTGTATACGTCATTCGCATAGGCTCCTACGAGAGTAGGGGATTTGATCCCCTGCCCGGATTTATCTCCTCCGCCGGATAGTGCATCAGGGGATACTACTCATATTATGACAATTCCTCAAAGGTTTCCTAGGAAATATACCTCAAAAGCCTTTATAAAGCCAAGGCAGGACTCGTTCTGCCCGCTCTCGGCAAACTGAATCTTCTTGACCACCGCGCCCATGAGGGCCTGATGCTCATCAACAATGGACGCGTTCTTCAACACTGTCGATAGACCGCCAGTCAGCTCTGGTCGAACAGAGGACGTCGGCGGGGTAGGCAGGCCCCCCACCATCGGGGGTGGCTGCTTGCTCCATCCCACAACCCTAGAGGCCCCGGGGGCCGTATCCATCCGCGCGTGTCCGGCACCAGGGACATGTCCTCCCTGGTCCGGGTCTTGTCGAGATGACACCTCAGTGTCGCGCCCGGACTTTGGGGAAGGGGCCTGCGGAGGCGTCTCGCTCGCCAAGCCGTCTGAGCCCAGTGAATCCTCCGACGAGGACCGACCGGAGCAGGACCTTGCCGGATTGCGCAATATGTAGGCAACAGTCAAAACTACTATACCCAAAAACAATCCCGGACGCATATGTGTGTTCGGATACTTACGACTTCTCCAGGGGCTGGGCCCTAGGATCCCACTCCGGGCTGCTATCGGCAGCCGTGGGGGATGCCCCTGGGAGGGAATTTTCCCCCTCTTAGGGATCTGGACTCCAGAGATGTGGAGGTCGTCCTCCTCCTCTCGACATCAAAGTGAGGCTCATCCTCCTCCGCTTCCTCCTCTTCGTCTTCAGACGAAGGATCGTCCCTGGAGTCTTTGGATTTGGCATCCAAAGCCTCGTGACGGCGAAAGCCACCCCGAGTCTTCTTGACCTTCTTGGAGGCCTCTTTCTTTGGCGCCTTGTAAGGCGCGGGGACCAGCATCTTCGTCAGAAGAGGTCCGGCCGGTTCCTCTGGCAGGGGGGCTGGACAATGTATCCGCTCCTCCTTCTTTATCCATCCCTGAGGTCACAATGAAACACGATTAAGGTGTCTCCCTCATGACATGCCAGCTGAAGCATGAATAGACAGAGTGTGGCTGTGACTTACCGAGCTTGGAGAATGGGATGATTGATACCCACGGTCCTCAGCGGGGCCGGGCAACGATTTGTCGGACTTAAAGAGCACCTTCCAGATATCCTTGTGGGAGGAATCATGAAGGTCCCGAAGGGTTTGGTGCTCGGCTGGATCAAACTCCCACAGAGTACAAGCTCGGCACTGACAGGGGAGGACCAGGCGAACTAGCATCGCCTGGACTATGTCGACGAGTTTGATGTCCCTATCGACCACACCCTGAAGGCGCGTCTGGAGCAGTAATAGCTCATCGGATGAGCACCAGTTCGGTCCCTTCTCGGGCCAGGACGTGAGACGCAGTGGAGCTCCGGATCTGAACTCTAGAGCTGCCACCCACTTTTTGCTGCGTGGTTCGGTGATATAGAACCACTGCTGCTGCCACTCCTTGATGGAGTTGTTGAAAGCGCCTTTCGGCCAAACAGCCTTGGGCATCTTGCTTACCGTGGCGCCTCCGCACTCGGCGTGTTCGCCACTCAACACCTTGGGCTTCACATTGAAGATCTTCAGCCATAGGCCGAAGTGAGGTGGGATCCGGAGAAAAGCCTCGCACACGACGATGAACGTCGAGATATTGAGGAAGGAGTTAGGGGAAAGATCGTGAAAATCGATCCCGTAGTAATACATGACTCCCCGAACGAATGGGTGAAGGGGAAACCCGAGCCCGCGGATGAAATGGGGAAGGAGCACAACTCTCTCGTAAGATTCCAGAGTGGGGATGACCTGTCCCACTGGTGGAAGACGGTGACCGATCTTCTGGGCCAGATACCCGGCTCCCCGGAGCTTCTTGATGTCCTTCTCCCGGACAGTCGAGGCCATCCATCTGCCTCCTGCTCTGGATTTGGACATCTTTGGAAAACTTCTCTTCGATGGAGAAGAAGAGTGCTTGGGCGTTAGGGCTCGAACAAAGGGGAATGAGCTAGCGGGAGGAGAAGGCGTGGGTAAAAGAGAAAGAAACCTAACCTCTTTATAGAGGCGGTAAATGCTTTTTGCGTCTCCCCACTTGCCTGGTGGAACCCATCTGCCTCCCACTCGCCGCGATTAGCGGCGCGGTTAGATTACCCATACCCGTATTGATGAGAATCCCGTGATATGGGGACATGATCTCTGCTTTGACAAGACGTGTCAAAGAAACCGCCTCGCAATATGCGTTGTAGCTGGTTGTGGGAAAACGGATCGAATAATGATCCGACCGTAATAACATGTCATGTCATCAGGAAAAGTTGTCAGCAGATTGCATTTGTGAAATATCATTCTCTCTACGGTGGCATATGAAGAGCATCTCGCAGATCCGGACACGGTCTAAGTGTTCGATGATTGCTTTGGAGTATTCGGAAGAGCATCTCGTCATTGAAGCCTAGTTCAGGGGCTACTGAGGGAGTCCTGGATTAGGGGGTATCCGGACAGCCGGACTGTGTACAACGTCCGGACTATTGAAGCGTGAAGACACAAGACTCAAGACTTCGGCCCGTATTCGGATGGGACTCTCCTTTGCAAGGAAGGCAAGCTTGGCGATCCGGATATTATATTTCCTTCCTTGTAACCGACTCCATGTAAACCCTAGCCCTCTCCGGTGTCTATATAAACCGGAGAGGTTTGTCCTTAGAAGGCCGATCACAATTACAATCATACCATCATAGGCTAGCTCTTAGGGTTCAGCCTCTACGATCTCGTGGTAGATCTACTCTTGTACTACACATATCATCAATATTAATCAAGCAGGAAGTAGGGTTTTACCTCCATCGAGAGGGCCCGAACCTGGGTAAACATTGTGTCCCTCACTTCCTGTTACCATCAGCCTTGACGCACAGATCGGGACCCCCTACCCGAGATCCGTCGGTTTTGACACTGACAGGCGCTGCTCCTTGAGCTCCTGCCACTTCTAGCTATGCCGCTCCCGCATCTCTTTAAGGCCTATCACCATGGATTCCATGAAGGATAGGTCCATGGAGATGGTGACGGAATCGTCCACCTTTTTGACTCCTTGGTACAACAATGACAGGAGGCACTGGAGTTCTCCGTCAAGCCCTATGCTCGCCGCCATTGACGAGTCGGGGGCTCCGAGCCCGGGCTGTGCGAGCACCAGTGCCAGATGGATCGAAGATGGTGGCAGGGCCTCCATTGAGGTGCCAAATGAGGGGAGAGGGCCCATGGTTTGGAGGGGTATCTTCTCCACGACCATGACCCCTGATCCAGACACGCTGCCGAGGGTTTTCTCAAGCTCCTTAAGGGGACCCAGGGCGCCCCCGGTAACATGCTCCAGCTCCTCTGCGGCAGTAATCTTGGCGGCTTCATCCGCGACGTCCTTCCCAATGTTGGCCACCTCATCCAGCAGGTCCGACTCCTCACTCAAGGGGGCAGCAAGCAGATCTAGCAATCAATGGAAGGACATAATTTCTGAACAACTGGAGATAGCAAAACAAGGTGATAAGAAAAAATTGAGAACAGATAGGTTACCCGGATGGGTCTGCCGGGTAGAAGCTTCAGTTTCTCCAGCAACGTTAGTTGCCGGGTCAAGGCCGAACTCTCCCGTGGAAACCATTGGCGAGGATCCATCAACTCTATCAACGGGCGAGGTGGGCCCCTCCTAGAGAGGCTCGTTCTGAGTGCTCCCCTCCCCTCCTTGAGCATCAATGGGGGGCTCTCCACCATTGCCCCCAGCAGGAGGAACCTCCTCTACGATTTTGCGCCCAGGGCTGAGCTGGGCGCTCGGTGTCGGGATATTCGTGCCGCTCCCTGTCGGGCTCGTCCCTGCCACTGTCGTCGATGGCTCTGCAAGTTTGAGATGCTGGGCCCGGTGGACGAGGGTCTCTGTCTCCTCGTCAACCTCCCTGTTGACAATGCCTAGCAAGGTCAGTTAACAAATGCAAGCAAGCTTACTGAATATAATAAAAGAAAAGGAAGGGAAGGAGGGAGCGATCTCCCTTACTCTTCATCAATGAGCATAGAGTTTAGCTTGAAGTCTATGGGTGGTGAGGGCGCCCTGCTCCTCTTCTGGGGAGGGGGAACAGAGCTCTCTAGCAACTTTGAGTCCAACCGAGGCACGGGAGGCTCCGATGAAGACGAGCTTGACGAAGAGCTCGAACTCGATTGGGTACTGGAGGTGCCCTCCTTAGTTGTTAGCTGCATGGTGGGAAGGGCCCCTGGCCCCGGAGAGTGAGGAGAATGCCGGCGCACATCTTCGAGGACACTGACCTGGGAGGCGATCTGCTTCGCCCTCCTAGCGGCGGGCATAGGACCGAGGGATGTCGCTCCCTGATTGGCTGCCCATTTGCGAGGGCCTGGATCCAAGATTGGCTCGGGGGCTTGGGGGCCTTCTGCGAGCCATTCCTCTTCAGGTACCCCCACTTCCTTAGCCTATTCCTCCTCTAGAGCCTCTGTTGCCGCGACATACAGAGCTCCGATCTGGGAAGGCCCGTCCCCGGTAGTCTCTCCCCCGGCATGCCCTTCCATGGCAACCACTTCTGAGACTTGCGTCTCACCCCTGCCGTGGGAGGAGCTCTCATCTCTAGCTTTCCCTCTTCCCTTTGCCGCCTTCCCGGCCTTCCCTGCTACTCCAGCTTGGGCCGCCTTGTCTTCCTTTTGAGCCTTTTCTTAATGTACGCCACCTCCATCTTGGAGGTGCACTTGTACATTTTAGTTTCCACCTTAGTGGCCCTTTCCACTAACGTGTAAGACCATGCCACCTCTTCATTAAAAGAGGGTAACTGCATCAAAGATCTAATTCCTGGTGTAATTGCAGTGTGGCATCCATTGCAAGATTTGATTCCTGTTGTAATTGATACTCATCGGGATGATGTTGGCCGGCAGCTTAAACAGCCCAAAGCAGCCGAATAGCTGATCACACAACATGGCATGGCCATAGACTGTTAGGTTGTTGGACAGGTCAGGGAGCAATCTCATCCTATCTCCTGCATCTCCATACTCCCAAGCGATTTTGTCCCTTTTTTGTAGAGGAGCGATTCGGCGAAGGAGGTAATCCGCCCCCATGTGCTTGATGGTCATCCCGGCAGCCTTCAGACAGGTAATATTGTTTATTTCCTAGCGGAGCCTGTCCTCGGTGAGGCCAAATGCCCTCCATACATTGTCGCGCTCAAGGCATTCCGTCCGTGCCTGGCAGAATTCAGGGGCCTCTTCATCCTGAATCCAACACCAATCTACCCTCCACTCCTCCCATCTAGTGCATTACTGGCCGGAGATGTAATCCCCAGTTCTCTCTTGGCACGACCTGTGGCATCCAGCTGATGTTCTCACACGGTGGTTCTTGTTCTCCACCCGCAGGACGAAATAGAGCCTGAACGGATCAACGTTGGGGCCACCACAACGAAGTTCTCGCACAAATTGGCAAATATTGCCATACACGCCATTGCATTGGGCGTGAAATCAAAAAGATGGAATCCATACACCTCCATCATCGCCTCAAGAAAATTCAAAAAGGGAGGGCGGAGGCCGCAGATGAAATGCACGCAGAAAAATTTATATGAATCTGGCGGGTCCTCTTTCCCCTCCGCTAGAACTTTAAGAGAGCCATGCCCCTTCGGGACCTCCCTCCCCCACAAATATCCATACCCTGCCTACAACACATCACCTACAAGAAGTGACAGATAGAAGATTACATCTCCCCTTTGTTTCTTGTCCAACTACATCACCCTCTTGCTCCCCTCAGTGATCGCCTCTTTCGCAGCAGTCATAGCCTTTCCCCTAGCCGTGGTTTGCTTCCCCATCTCCCCAAGTTGCAGTGGGAGCGTGGGAAGGAGATTGGAAAGGGGGTCGGCGGCGAGCATGTGCAAAGGAAGGGAGCGGTTGCTAGGCCTACGGAAGAAGATGATGGGGGGCGAGGGGAATGATGACCAGGCAGTCCCCTTCTGTGTTTTCCCCTCTTAAGGGAAACAACATGGAGGAGGGCGCGACTCTTTAGAAAAGTTGCCGGTTTGCATTAACTGCTGCGATTCCACTACCCCACGACCCACGGTAAATACGCGAAGTGGACATTGGATTGACCGGTTATCGAGACAAATCGCTGCACGCGCAACGCTTTTTCGCCACGTGTCTGATACGTCTCCAACGTATCTATAATTTTTTATTGTTCCATGTTGTTACATTATCATTCCTGGATGTTTTACAATCATTTTATAATCATTTTATGTCATTTTTTGGTACTAACCTATTGACATAGTGCCCAGTGCCAGATGTTGTTTTCTGCTTGTTTTTTAAATCGCAGGAAATCAATACCAAATGGAGTCCAAATGCAGCGAAAGTTTTTGTCGATTTTTTCTGGACCAGAAGACACTGTATGGGCCAAGAAAGTACCAGAGGGGTGCTTCGAGGGGAGCACAAGCCCCCAGGGTGCACCTGGGGGCCAAGGTTCACCCAGGTGGGTTATGCCCACCTCGGTGGCCTCCCGCACCTCCTCTTTTCTCTATAAATACCCCAATATTCTAGAAACCCTAGGGGAGTCGACGAAAATCATTTCCAGCCGCCGCAAGTTCCAGAAACACCAAATCCAATCTAGACACCATCACAGAGGGGTTCATCATGTCCATTGGCGCCTCTCCGATGATGCGTGAGTAGTTCATTATAGACCTACGGGTCCGTAGTTAGTAGCTAGATGGCTTCCTCTCTCTCTCTCTCTTGATTCTCAATACAATGGTCTCTTGGAGATCCATATGATGTAAGTGTTTT
The DNA here is from genome assembly GCF_018294505.1 of Triticum aestivum. Taxonomy (NCBI): domain Eukaryota; kingdom Viridiplantae; phylum Streptophyta; class Magnoliopsida; order Poales; family Poaceae; genus Triticum; species Triticum aestivum. Next base: position 248,159,468 of record NC_057804.1, on the reverse strand, counting down.
GGGGTGTGTTTGTTGGGATCCGATGAACTTTGAGTTTATGATCAGATCTATGTTTTTATCCATGAAAGTTATTTGAGTCTTCTTTGATCTCTTATATGCATGATTGATTATAGCCTCATATTTCTTCTCCAATATATGGGTTTTGTTTGGCCAACTTGATCCATTTATCTAGGAATGGGAAGATGTGCTTTGTGATTGGTTCGATCTTACGGTGCTTGATCCCCGTGACAGAAGGGGAAATGACACGTATGTATTGTTTATACTAAGGATAACAAGATGGGGTCTATTTCTACATAAATAGATCTTGTCTACATCATGCCATCGTTCTTATTGCATTACTCCGTTTTTCCATGAACTTAAAACACTAGATGCATGATGGATAGCAGTCGATGTGTGGAGTAATAGTAGTAGATGCAGGCAGGAGTCGGTCTACTAATCTTGGACATGATGCCTATATAATGATCATTGCCTAGATATCATCATCATTATTTGAAGTTCTATCACTTTCCCAATAGTAATTGTTTTCCCACCGTTTGCTATTTTTCTCGAGAGAAGGCACTAGTGAAACGTATGGCCCTCGGGTCTCTTCTTTAATATATTTTCCTTCACGATCTATTTTATTTGCTTTTATTTTGAGTTCTATTATACCAAAAATACAAAAATACTTTGTTGCACTTTATTTTATTTGCGATCTGTTTATCCAATCTATTACAATTTTTCTCCCGTCTATGTGCCTTCTGGCGCCTTTACTCGAAAGGGATTGACATCCCCTTTAACACGTCGAGTTGCGAGTATTTGTTATTTGAGTGCAGGGGCTGTTTATGTTGTGTTCCGTGGTTCTCCTAATGGTTCGATAACCTTAGTCTCATCACTGAGGGAAATACCTACCGTTGTTGTGCTGCATCATCCCTTCCTCCTTGGGGAAATACCGATGTAGTTCAAGCCGTTACCGGGGAGGTTCATCAACATCAACCAGGTTCCTAATCACAAATCTCATCTCCTAGCAATTTACATTATTTTCCATTTGCCTCTCGTTTTCCTCTCCCCCACTTCACAATAATTTTCCTTTTTATTCGCCCTCTTTTTCGTTCGCCCTTTTCTTCTCAGATCTGTTTTTGAGTGCAATTTTGTTGACCACTTTTTTTGTCGCCATGGATAGTTGTTCCTCTATTATGTACACCCCCGAGAATGAGGTTCTTAACTTTAAACAAAGGGGAGCGGAGACTTTAAAAGTTGCTTGGTATAGGATTTTCAATGCTCATAATAGATCTATCCGTAAGCAATCTACCGTTCTTCTTCTTTGTTGTTTTATTGTGGGCATCACCACTTGGTATAGATTTGTCCTAGATACGTTTACCTGTGGAAATTTCTTGATGTGTCCATCTCTTGATGCTTTTAATGCTTTGGGAAATTTAGTGGGTTCACCACCGCTCATGATCAATGAAACAATTGTGACCCTCGAGCATGTTATGGAAAAGCTAGATGTTGTTGAAAAGAAAATGCTTACCAAGGAACATATTGAAAACTTGGATTGAAAGATGCAAAATTTTGCTACTAAAAGTGGGACAAAAGTGGGAGAAGTTTTTAAGTTGTCAAAGGAAAAAGGGACTGTAATTCATGAAAGAATTGAAGAAAGCCCGTCTAAGGTTGATAAATTGGATGAAATTTTCACTAATCTGAGTATGGCTTTCGCTTCTGCTAAAACTCCCGTAAAAATTGGCAAGACTAGTCAAGTTACTAAAAACAAGGGTGCAACTTCTAGTAATGATAAAGGAGATCTTAAGATGATTAGTAGCCATCCCAAGTATATTGAAGTTATAAGAGACCCTATTTGCAAAATTGAATTTTTCAATCTCATGCCTAGAAGTATTGTCTTTAGAATTTATATGCTAAGTCCTTGAAAAATTCTAAGTGTTTGATTGAAGAGTTGGAGGATAAAAATGACAAAACTTAGATCCTTCGCGTTATGCCTAGCTAGGGGCATAAAATGACAGCGCTCGTTGGGAGACAACCCAAGTTTTATATTTTTGCTTTTTGGTTTTCTTGTTGTTAACAATAAAATAGACAATTATGCCTCTGATGAGATGTGTTTTGGTGGTTTAAATTAGTGTTTGTTCCAACCAAGGCCTTTGGGATGATTTGGGTGAGAGTTGATTTGATCTTGCTGAAAAGCAGAAACTTTCGTGCTCACGAAATTATTTTTCATTTTTACCAGAAGAGTGATTTTGAGTTGATTCATTTGGCAGAAGATTAATAAAAAAATTGCATGTCGTCCTAATTTTTCAGAATGTTTGGAGTTACAGAAGTATTCGAAGTAGTCAGATTGCTACAGACTATTCTGTTTTTGACAGATCATGTTTTCTTTGTGTTGTGTGCTTGTTTTGATGATTCTATGGTTTCCTTTGAAGAGTTTTTGCCATAGAAAAGTTAGAATATAGTAGATATAATGCAAAAATAAAATATGAATGGGTTTACAATAGTACTTATAGTAGTGGTTTGCTTTCTTATACTAACGGATCTCACGAAGGTTTTGTTGAGTTTTGTGTGCTTGTAGTTTTCAAGTTTTGGGTGATCTTCCGATGGATGAAGTAATAAGGATTAGCAAAAGGCTAAGGGGGATGCTCGAGGCACTCCAAAATAATATTCAAGAAGTAGCAAGCAACTAAGCTTGGAGATGCCCCTGAGTGGCATCCCCTCTTTCTTCTAACAACGATTGGTATTTTACTTGGAACTATATTTTTATTCGTCACATATTATGAGTTTTGCTTGGAGCGTCTTGTGTGATATGAGTCTTTGCTTGTTTTGTTTTGTGTTTTAAGTCTTGAATCCTTGCTGGACACACCTTTTTGAGAGAGCCAAAAATTATGCTATGCTTGCTCTTATGCCTCACTTAAATTTTTAGAGCCTTGGAATTTCTCTAGTGCTTCACTTATATATTTTTGAGCACGGTGTGCTTTGTTATTTTTGAAGAAATGCTCTCATGCTTCACTTAGATTTATTTGAGAGTTAGTAATTTTTTTTAGAAATTCTCACTTGCTTCACTTAGATTATTTTGAGAGAAAGAAATATTATGCTCAAGTTCTTCACTTAAATTTGTGTGAGCTTATTAAAAGCAACATATGAAAATAGTCCCAAAGTGATATATATCCAAGGAGGATATAATAAAAAAAATCATGAAGATCATTGGACAAAATAAACTTGGTTATTAGTAATGGTTTTGAGATACGATGATGTGATATGTGAGTTATGTTGATGAGTAACTATGCTTTAGTAAGAATATTGGTGTTAAGGTTTGTGATTACCTATGCAAGCATGAAAGTCAAAAATTATGCAATGAAATTACATCCTACTTGTGGTCCATTATTCGGTGTTACTTATGCTTAATGCCAGGGTACGAGATTTTTCGTTTCTTGGTTGGGCGCTTCTCAATCTTTTTGCTAGCCTTCATTTGCACTAAGTATGATCACTACTTGTGCATCCAAAACCCTTTAAACCAGTTTTGCCGTATGAGTCCAATATACCTACCTATATGCGTTATTTTTGTGCCATTCTAAGCAGATTTGCATGTGCCATCTCTAACTTCCAAAATAAATTTCTCTTTTGTGTGCTCGTACCACTCACAAGGCGGTGAGGGCTGGCCGGTGTTTTCCATGCTAGATGTGTTATTCTCACAATGAGTGTGTATTCACTTGTCATTGCACGAGAGTACAACAAAGGTATTAGGGATGCCCAGTCCCGAAATGAAAATGAATTTACTTTATGTTGTCAAATAATAAATTCCTTAGAAAGTGTAGGTATGGAGGGCACCTATGGATACGGTTAGCCATGGAAAGTGAAAGTATGGTGGAAAAAGGAATAAACTTTAATTTTTGTTTGGGAACCACCTATGATGTATCTAGCTTGGAAAGTATTGGGAACTCTAAGTCGTTTTCGTTGGTGCGAAAAGTATGCCTCCCAAAATGTTTTTATCTCTCAATTTTCGCTTTGAGCTCTGGCACCTCTACAAATCCCTACTTCCCTCTGCTTTATGCAATTTTTATTTGAATTTGAGTCTCCATCTTCTCTTATAAAGCACCAATTAAGGGGAACTATGTTCGTATTTGAGCATTGGGTGTAGCTAACATTCGAGTGTGTTTCATGAGTGGATCAATGATTGAGCATGATGGGCAAGGGATAACTTTCTTTAGCATTAATATTTTGAAAGACCTTGTTGCTTGTTGATATGCTTTAAGTATTAAAATCTTCATGTCAAAACTAGACTATTGGTTTGAAACATATAAAAGACCAAATGTCCATGCTACAAAGAAAAGATTATGTGATGAACATGTTAGGCAACATTCCACATTAAAACTTCTGCTTTTACCATTTACCTACTCGAGGACGAGCAGGAAATAAGCTAGGGGATGCTGATAGTCTCCAACTTATCTACAATTTTTTATTATTCCATGCAGTTATATTATCATTCTTGGATGTTTTACAATCATTTTATAATCATTTTATATCATTTTTTGGTACTAACCTATTGACATAGTACCCAATGTCAGTTGTTGTTTTCTGGTTGTTTTTTACATCGCAGGAAATCAATACCAAACAGAGTCGAAACACAACGAAATTTTTTGTGGATTTTTCTGGACCAGAAGACACTGTATGGGCCAAGAAATTACCAGAGGGGTGCTCTGAGGGTAGCACAACCCACCAAGGCACGCCTGGTGGCCCAGGCGCGCCCAGGTGGGTTGTGCCCACCATGGTGGCCTCCTGCATTGCGGCCTCGGATATTCCAAAAACCCTAGGGGAGTCGACAAAAATCAATTCCAGCCATCGCAAGTTTCAGAAACACCAGCTCCAATCTAGACACCGTCACAGAGGGGTTCATCATGTCCATTGGTGCCTTTCTGATGATGCATGAGTAGTTCATTGTAGACCTACGGCTCCATAGTTAGTGGCTAGATGGCTTCCTCTCTCTCTCTCTCTTGATTCTCAATACAATGGTCTCTTGGAGATCCATATGATGTAATTCTTTTTGTGGTGTGTTTGTTGGGATCCGATCAACTTTGAGTTTATGAACAGATCTATGTTTTTATCCATTAAAGTTATTTGAATCTTATTAAAATCAGAGGGCATCTTATTAAAATTTTCATAAGAGTTGTTGTAGGAATTACCATAATTATTAGATGAGTTACTAGGTAAAGGCCTAGGATTAAAGTCTATAAGCATTGTTACCAAAATTATTCCTACCAACAAAATTCACATCCATAGCATTATTATTGTCAATCAAAGTAGACAAAGGCATATCATTAGAATCAATAGGAGCACTCTTAGTAGCAAACAATTTCTTAAGGTCATCCATCTTTCCACTCAAAACATTAATCTCTTCTATTGCAAGAACTTTTTTACTAGTAGATCTTTCGGTGTGCCATTGAGAATAATTAACCATAATGTTATCAAGGGGTTTAGTAGCTTCTCCTAAAGTGATTTCCATAAAAGTGCCTCCCGCGGCCGAATCTAAAATATTTCTAGAAGCAAAATTCAATCCGGCATAAAAATTTTGTATGATCATCCATCAATTCGAACCATGAGTAGGGCAATTGCGAATCATTAATTTCATTCTTTCCCAAGATTGGGCAACATGCTCATGATCAAGTTGTTTAAAATTCGTAATATCGTTTCTAAGAGAGACGATCTTAGCGGGAGGAAAATACTTAGGGATAAAAGCATATTTGCACTTATTCCATGAATCAATACTATTTTTAGGCAAAGACGAAAACCAAGTTTTAGCATGATCCTAAGTGAAAACGGAAATAACTTCAATCTAACATTATCATTATCCGTATCTTTCTTCTTTTACATATCACACAAATCAACCAAGTTGTTTAGATGAGTAGTGGCATCTTCACTAGGAAGGCCGGAGAATTAATCTTTCATAATGAGATTCAACAAAGCAGCATTGATTTCACAAGATTCAGCATCATTAAGAGGAGCAATTGGAGTTCTAAGGAAATCATTATTATTGGTATTGGAAAATTCACACAATTTGGTATTATCTTGAGCCATTGTGACAAGCAATCCAACACACAAGCACACAAAAGGCAAGCGAAAGAGAGGCGAACGAGAAAGAGAGGGCGAAAAACATGGCATGGGTGAAGTGGGGGAGAGGAAAACAAGAGGCAAATGGCAAATAATGTAATGCGAGGGAGATGATTTTGTGATGGGTACTTGGTATGTCTTAAGTTGAGCGAAGACCTCCCCGGCAACGGCGCCAGAAATCCTTCTTGCTACCTCTTGAGCACTGCGTTGGTTTTCCCTTGAAGAGGAAAGGGTGATGCAGCAAAGTAGCATAAGTATTTCCCTCAGTTTTTGAGAACCAAGTTATCAATCCAGTAGGAGGCTCCTCAAAAGTCCCTCGTACCTACACAAACAAACAAGAACCTCGCAACCAACGCGATAAAGGGATTGTCAATCCCTTCATGGTAACCTGCGAAAGTGAGATCTGATAGAGATAATAAGATAAGATAAATTTTTGGTATTTTTATGATATAGATTAGAAAGTAAAGATGCAAATAAAAGATAGATTGGAAACTTATATGATAAAAGATAGACCCTGGGGCCATAGGTTTCACTAGTGGCTTCTCTCAGATTACATAAGTATTACCGTGGGTGAACAAATTACTGTCGAGCAACTGATAGAAAAGTGCATAGTTATGAGAATATCTAGGCATGATCGTGTATATAGGCATCACGTCCGCAACAAGTAGACCAAAACGATTCTGCATCTGCTACTATTACTCCACACATCGACCGACTCCTGTCTGCATCTAGAGTATTAAGTTCATAAGAACAGAGTAACGCATTAATAAAGATGAAATGATGTAGAGGGATAAACTCAAGCAATATGATATAAACCCCATCTTTTTATCCTTGATGGCAACAATACAATACGTGCCTTGCTGCCCCTGCTGTCACAAGGAAAGGACACCGCAAGATTGAACCCAAAGCTAAGCACTTCTCCCATTGCAAGAAAGATCAATCTAGTAGGCCAAACCAAACTGATAATTCGAAGAGACTTGCAAAGATAACTAATCAAACATAAAAGAATTCAGAGGAGATTCAAATATTCTCATAGATAAACTTGATCATAAACCCACAATTCATCGGATCTCGACAAACACACCGCAAAAAGATTTACATTGAATAGATCTCCATGAAGATCGAGGAGAACTTTGTATTGAGATTCAAAGAGAGAGAAGAAGCCATCTAGCTAATAAAAATGGACCCGAAGGTCTGTGGTAAACTACTCACAACTCATCGGAGAGGCCTTGGAGATGATGTAGAGGCCATCCATGGTCGATTCCCCTCCGGCGGAGCACCGACGAAGGCTCCAAGATGGGATCTTGCGGATATAGAAGGTTGCGGCGGTGGAAATAGTTTTTCGTGGTGCTCCTGGATGTTTTCAGGGTACGGGAGTATATATAGGAGGAAGAAGTAGGTCGGTTGAGCCACGAGGGGCCCACGAGGGTGGGGGCACGCCCAGCCCCCTAGGGCACACCGGGCACCCTTGTGGCCGCCTTGTTTGCTGCTTGACGTCCACTCCAAGTCTCCGAGATTGCGTTTGTTCCAAAAAGATCGCTCCCAAAGGTTTCATTCCGTTTGGACTCCGTTTGATATTCATTTTCTTCGAAACACTGAAATAGGCAAAAAACACAATTCGGGATGGGCCTCCGGTTAGTAGGTTAGTCCCAAAAATGATATAAAAGTGTATAGTAAAGCCCATAAACATCCAAAACGGGTAATAGAATAGCATGGAACAATCAAAAATTATAGATACTTTGGAGACGTATCACATGCCCAGTGGAAGCACTTAGCTCCGCGCCGATGAGAAGACCAGGAGACAAGCCAGGCGCCGAATGCGGCTGTTTGCTTTTGCCCCTTTTTCCGTAACCCAGTTTGCCGTCTTCTTGGAATGAATTTGAAGTTTCATGTTCTTATCAAAATAAAAATGGGGGGAAATTTTCTTGACTCGCGCCGGTTTTTTTCTTTCTAGCTTCGTGTTTAAGAGTGAGGCGCACGCCTGCTGCCCCCCCCCCACAAGTGCCCCAGGACGTGCTGAGCATGTTTGGGATAGCCTCGAAGACCTCAAGGTCCCTCCCTGGGGTCAGGAGTATGGCCACCACGCGTGTACCTTGCCGTTATCTGGCAATTGACTCCTTGTGATACCCTCTAGGGCAGGCCACAGGCTCCTTCGGAGGCTTAAAATCTCGCGAGCCCACGGAGGGCTCACCTCAGGAGAAGAGCGCCACTGCGACATCAGGACCCGCTCAAGACCCACAGAACCAAAGATAAGTCACAACAATGTCAGGACCCCGACCCAATGCCACACAGATCTAGCATGTAACATCTCATATCACTTTGCAGCCTCACGGACGGTAACCCCACGGGTGTCGCCTTACCAGGCCCGGGACAGTCTGCGCCTTTTGGCACACATATATGATAGTGTCCCTAGCATCCATATGACAAGGAGCCCGGGCTGACATGGCTAGTCATGAACCCAAAGTGGCACTAACTAACAGGGACAGGCATCAATGACCCAGCAACGAACATGTCGATCATCATCAAGGGAATCCGGGCTGTAGAAACTAGTAGGACTCCGGAGAATCCGGGCTGTAGCAGGCTAACAGGACTCCGGTAGACACCGCGTGACATTTCCCCGAAGGGACAGACACATGAACAAAGAATGACACATGCCGGCCAGCCTAAGTGTTCTGGAGTAGTGGCAAGCTACCATGGCTCAGTGGAAGCACTAGGAGACATTTCCTGGTAGGAGAGGCTACCAAGGATAAACAACTATATAGTCAGATCCCACACATACCAAGCATTTCAATAACATACACACAATATGCTCGATATGTGCAAATAGAACATGGCACCACAACATGACTCTACAACTCAAGTATTTTATTCAATAGGCTCCGAGGAGCGAGATATTACAAACATGGGTTGCATGACCCAACATTCCGAGCATACAAGTCAAAGCACATGTGGAAGCTTAACATGTCTGAGTACAGACATCTACAAATGAAAGAGGCTGAGAAGCCTGACTATCTACCAGATCCTGCCAAGGGCATAAGATTGTAGCTGAGGTAACAAGCTAAATGTCGAAGTCCACACGGAACTACTAGCGAGACTGAAGTCTCTCTGCAAAAACATAAATTAAGCAAACGTGAGTACAAATGTACCCAGCAAGACTTACATCAGAACTATCTACATATGCATCAGTATCAAGAAAGGGATGGTGGGGTTTAACTGCAGCAAGCCAGCTTTGACTCGGTGACTAGCCTGAACTACGACTGCAAGTAACTCTTTTTAGGTGGCGCACACGAGTCCACATATTCACCAAGACAAATACACCACTATGGATCCGCTCCCATCTCCCTACGAGAATGCCATCCATAACACTCATGCTTATCTTGCGCATGTTAGGTATCCACTTTCACTTGTCTATGAACTGTATAGGCAACCTAGAGGTCCTTTACTACGGACGCGGCTATTCGAATAGATGATGTTAACCCTGCAGGGGTGTACTTCTTCACACACGCTCTCGCCACTTACCTCCATGTAAACTTCATGTATCTCAGCAACCTTCAAGCGGGAGCCTGGCGAGGGTGTCGCCCACGACTTGACTAACCACACAAGTCTCTAGTCCAGGTTTATCGCCTATTCGGGTTCCATCCGCAAGGAGATTCGGCCGGGGTGTCGCTCACGGCCCCAAACGATGTGAGCAGGGTTCCCAAGCCCACCATCTAGGTGCCACTTGGTACATCGTGCCACTACACTTAGTCTGTCCCAAGCCCACCTATACCAGGTGCCACTTGGTAGACTACTAGCACTACCTACAAACACCAGAAACTAGTTGCAACTCCTGGTCAGAGATCAGGCTGATTAGTAAGTCGAGAGGGGTCGAGTTACCGGAACCCAATGTGTGGTAGTAACTGTTCATGGATCAGAAACACAGAACTCAGTTCCTAAGGACGGTTTCAATGAGACAACCCACCACGTACTCCTACATGGCCTCTTGCCGCTACCTTTACCAAATCGTGTTCACACACTTAGCTCACACACACTTAGCTCACACACAGTAGGACATGTTCATCACCATTCCAATTCATTCCCGATGAATCAGACCTGACTCAACTCTAAGTAGTAGCAGGCATGACAAACAAGCATGAATGAGTAGGCACATGAGGGCTCAAACAACTCCTACTCATGCTAGTGGGTTTCATCTATTTACTGTGGCAATGATAGGTCATGCAGAGGAAAGGGGTTCAGGTACCGCAGCATGTAACAGATGTATCGTTGTTGTCCTAATGCAGTAAAAGAGAGTAGAAGCGTGAGAGTAGGATTGTATCGGAATGAACAAGGGGGTTTTGCTTGCTTGGCACTTCGGAATATAGTATAGTTCCTCATCGGTGTCATCGATCTCATCGCCGGAACACGTCTACTGATGGGGAACAATTACCGGCAACAGAGAAGGAAACACAATCAATGCAATGCACAACATGATGCATGATCACGACATGTCAATATGCTGTGATTTGGGCTAATGCAACAGAGAGTCATTTTGATTGAAGTGGGATTCAAAACTACATCAAATTCCAACTCCAAATTTATTATCAAATTTGTCCTAATCATGTGGCATCCTAATCAGTGAGGTTAACTTTCTCAAACATGCATGAAAATGATACAGATGGATAGATTGGATTTTTCTGATCATTTTTCATATATAAATTATTTCATTTGGAGTTATAGTTTAATTTCTATGAATTTTCAAAGTATAGGACATTTTCTAAATTTAATAAATCATTTCTAATTTATATAAAATCCAGAAAATGTTTATGACGTGAAACTGACATCAACACGACGTCAGCAAGTCAAAGGGTCAGTCCAGGTCAAACCTGCCAGCTAGGGCCTACCTGTCATTGACTCAGTGCTAAACAGTGGTTAATTAATCCTAAACTAAATTAAGCAGGGGCTTATTTAGAACGTGGGGCCCAGTGTCAGTGGCTAAGGGGGAGGGTTAGTGGTTAACCAAGCACGCCATGTCGGTGTGGCTGGGGGTTAGTTGCTGGTGACCACCCAGTGCGGCGGAGACACACCGGAAACATGCTAAGGCATTGGTTGCACATGCCGAGGGCACCAGGGCGTAGCCCTTGCTTGCCAACATCCAGGAGCAGGGGAGTTGGACGCGGGGGTCGCCGGAATCATGCCGGCAATGAGCTTTGGCGGCGGCAGCGCTCGGGCTTGGTCGGGCACGGGGCTGCAGCTTGGAAACGAATAAGCTAAGCGGCTGGCAAGCATCTACGGGACGTGTCAAACTCGTCCAGGTGCTTGTCCTGGTCAGCAGGGGTCGCTAGCAATGGCGAGCTTCACGACGGTGGTAGCGAGCTCTCGGCCATCGCGGAAACAACGGCTAGGGGATGCAATCGATGGTGGGGAGAGGGGGAGAATGAAGAGGAGCTCACAGCAGTGAACGAGAGCAGCTCGGTGTGGCCGGGGACACACTGAGGCCACAAATTGACCGGAGGGGGCCGTCGGATCCGGAGGTTGAAGATGACGAGTTGGCGGCGATGCAGGACCTCCCGCGATGCGTGGCTCGGTGTAGAGGACGGGATGGACTTTGCGGAGCTCGGGGAATAGGTGGAGCAGCGCTACATCGATGGTGGCCTTGCGGGCGAGCTGCGGTGGCTGGCAAGAGCGTTCGGCTCGGAGCAGAGGAGCGAGTGAGAGAGAGGCCAGAGGGGGGATGCTCGAGAGAGGGAGAGGGGATTCAGGGGGTGTCGTGGCATCCTTAGCCTCTCCAGGGCGGGGCGGCAAGCAGGAGGTGGCTCGGGCACGGGCACGCCAACACGCCTCTGCCTACTGGCAGAGGTTGAAGACAGCCGCTTCGGCCTGGTGAGCTGGGCCGGCCAGCTGGGCCGCCAAGTAAGCGTCGGGTAGGTTTTCTCTCTCTCTTGTTACTAATTTGTTTGTGTTTCCCATTTCTGTCTTTGTTTTCTGATTTAGCAAAAATACTAAACCACTTTTGTTGCACCTGAAAATATTCTTGTGGTATGTAGATATAATACCAGAGTCACTCATAAGGTTTCAGGATTAATGGACATGTATTTCTTTTATAACAGAAATAAATCCAATTAAAATAGTTGATGATTTAAATCAAAGGCCCAAAGTAAATATTTTGAAGCCTCCAAAAATATTTGTTTGAATTTTATTCTTGCCAATATTTTTCAAGGTTTAATAGGAACATTTTCTTGGGCTTCTTTGATGAGATTTTAATGTTGGTTATTTCTGAACTTATTTCTGAGGGTTTCAACTAACCTCAATTCAACTTTCAGAATATAGACATGATGCATGGATGCAATGCCACTAATGACAAGCATGAATCTAGGGCTGTGCGAAACAAATACTCCACTCGAGAGTCCGCAAGCTCGTTGTGGCACACTCTAGATCCTACTTCAAAAGCATATCATCATTTCATACATTATAAGGGCCCCCCTTCAAAAAATGCTTTCACGCCCCACAAGGCCATGCTTGGAAGTTTTTTGCATACAGGTCAAGGCGAAAAAGGAATACAAGCCTAGCTGGATGCGCCATCTTCATCATCTCCGTCTATGCTGCCCGCACTGTCGCGATCACCCTCCTCGTCGTAGCCATCCGCACCATCTTCTTTAGCCGCAATCACGACCGTGTCATCCTCAGGAGCGAACTCTGTTACTAAGGTGTCCACGTGGTCATCCACCCAGCCGACCAGGTTGTCCTAGATGACCACGGGCACGGGGGCTATCATGGCGTCGAAGTCAAAATGAGGATCAAGGTTGAGGAGGTGGCTCAAGACGCGTGAGAACGCGCGCCCGAGAAGACCTCGACTTCTCTCTCAAAGAGCTTGCGAGCCCTCGTGGCCCGATCCTCCAGGCGAGTCACGATATTGATGAAGAAGCAGAGTAGGCTGCGTAGTCATCTTCATTTGGTTGAGTGGCTCTCTCCTCTCAAATAGCACCCAAGACTCGATTGGCCCTAACTCTGAGGGACTAGAGCATCAAGGCATGCTCGCGCTGCATCATCTGGCGGCGGTTCGCTTTGTTCGCGGTCTTCTCCGCGAGGGACATGACGTCCCAGATTTGCTACTAAAGAGAAGACAGGTCGGTGCGAGCAGAGGCCAAGGCGGCCTCGGAAGAGGCCTGAGCTTCCTTGGCGGCCCTCTCGCGCTGCTCCGTGCCATCCAGCTTCGTCTTCAGGGCGGTGGTCCTGCCCTCAAGCTCGGCTTCCAAGAGCTCCGACTTCAGGCAATATTCATCGACAAGAGCTGTGTGAACCCTCACCATGTTCTGGTTGACCTCCTGCTGGACCCAGGCCTCCCGGGTGGCAACAGCGTTGTCAGCCGTGGCTGCCTGACGCTCCCTCACTTCTAGTCGTTCCAGCTCCAGGCTGCGCTCCAAAGCATCCAGCACCAGCACCTCCTCGCTTTTCTGGATTTTTGCCTCATCAGGAGGCCAGGCATCCTTTCTTATTTGAAGTAATGCTAATAACAGCCTGGAATATTTGGATTTTAAGAAATGGCAGAACCTTCAGAGCTGAGAGAGCTACCTTCAGTGCTTGGAGGTGTAAATTCATCCATGATATTTCATTACTTGCTGATTGATTCTTTGTTGTGAAGTAGGTAGGGATAATTAGTCATAGGTAGGTTCTTTTCTTAGTCTTTGTATATTCTGTCTTTTACCTATATAGTTTTGTTTTATTAATAAAGGGTTGTGGGGCTTTGCCTCATAGTAAATATTCAAAAAAAAGGCGACCCTGCGCACTTCGATCTACTGCTCAAGGGCAGCTTTCGAAGCCTGGAGTTCCCGCTCCCGCTCCTCAGCCACCTCACGACGGTGGTCGGTGGTCCTGGCCTCCTCTAGGGTGCGGGCGCAAGCCACGCGAGAAGCTGAAAGGGATACTGCACCACTAGCGCTGGCGCTCGTGCTGAAGATGCCCAAGGTTGGTGGCGACCTTCAGCTGGTGCCACTCGCGTGCCAAGCGGAGATCCTCCGTTTCGAGGCAGGCGTCGACGTCAGCAAGCTCTCCTCCGGGTCGAATCAGCACAAGCATCGCCTCCCCGAAAAGCTCATGGCGGACAGTGCTACGCCTGCGCGCGAAATCCATCGTGCGGCCAGGCCCATCCTCCGCGCCGGGGGATGTCGGAGAGACGCTGAGCGGCTCGCCTGCCTTTGGCGGGGGGCCGAGCAACACGGTCCTGCTACTTGAAGATGAAGCCGACACCAAGGGCGCCCAACCGTTGGTAACGAGCAACGGAGGGGGCCCTGGCACACCTCCTGCACCCCAGGCCAGGCCGTGGAGGAAGGATGCCGGAAGCTCAAGGCCGCGCCCCTCTGGTAGCGTGTCAGCCGCTCGGATTGTCCCCGTGCCTCGTGCGGGAGTCAGGCGCAGGGGGATCGGAGTCAGGAGCGGGCCGAGGGCTCCCGGAGGACGCCTCCAGAGGTTTCGCCGCCGCGGCCGAAGGGATCCATCGGAGCCTTGGTCAGGGGAAGATGTAACCTGCAAGAGGTCACTAAGATCTACAACTATGTACTTCCTTTGCTTCAGCGGTCGGTAGGCGTCACCATTGCATCTCGGAGGCCCTTTTCTCTTGCGGATTGCTTCAAGATTCAGGCAAAGCTGGCCGGGCTTCACGGAGTGATCCTCGGCAGCTAGAGCGCTTGGCGGGGCTCCTTGGGCGACAGCCTCAGGAGCGCCAGGCGGAACTTGCCCACCAGTCACCACCTTGGGACCGCTCGCCCGAGCCTCGGTGGCGGTCGTCTCAGGGGCATTGGGCCGCGCAAGCCCCCCAGTGGCTCCTTCAGGGGCTCTCACCAGGACCGCAGTAGCATCTGCCTCATGAACGCCCGGCGACGCCTGCTTCCCAGCAGTCGCTCTGGTGGCACCCGACGGCGCTCGCCCCCCTGCATCCACATTCGGGGCACACGCCACAGGGCCGATAAGCAAGGGGGCTACAAGGATGGGATTCTCGCGAGGCCCTTCAAGGCCTACCGGGCACAACCCCCACTCATTAAAGAGGGGCATCTGCCTCACGAAGTCCTCGTTGTTCGAGCACTGGTACAGGAGACATCCCTCCCCTAGAAGCGCGGAGGGTGTTGGGTCTCCCGTCAGAAGCCCAAGCACCATGCATAGCATCTTGGAAGGAATCGTAGGCATCTGGAGCCTCATGGGATCCATGCTGCCGGTGAAGGCCCACATTGGGCGAGAATGGCGCTGGAGTGGGGTGATGTGCCACGGATGAATTCCTGCACCACCACCGGCACCGTCACCCCCAGCTTTTTCAACCTAGTCAGCCAAGTCCATACACAGGAAAGCCGATGGTCGACAAGCTTCACGTGCCCCCAGCTGGAGTTGGGCACCACTCGTGCCCGAGGGAGCAAGAGCAGGGAGTTGCGCGCGCCAGCATCCATGAATAGCCACTATTTCCGGAACCCATCACATCTGGCGAGAGCACGAAGTTGATCCCCGAGCCAGCTATCACCGCTACAGCCTGGAAGGCCACGCACCCTAAGCGCGGCCGGGCATTGACTAGGCGAAGCAAGAAGAAATGGCGAAAAAAGGCTATGGAAGGAGCAATGCCGACCATGGCTTCACAAAGGAAGGCCAAAACGACAAGGAGGATGATGGATTTGGGGTCCAAATGTGGCGCATGGGTCTATTAGTGCGAGAGTATGGCGTTGAAGAAAGGGGAGAAAGTGGGAATCAGGCCCTCAAAGAGGGCATGAAGATGGATGGGGATCTCAGTGGCATTCATGTTGATCGCGGCCCGAGAGGCGGGCTAGGCAATCTTCACCTTCCAGTCATTGGAATCAACAGCAAAGCTGGATAGACCTTGGCCAACCCCTCTTGATTGATCACCGTCGACCGCTTGAGAGAAGGTTCCAAGGCCAGCGGGGATTCAGCCGGAGCGCGGGACTTTCCCTTCTTCCTCTGCCACGGAGCCATGGCGGAGGCGTTAAGGGGGGGACACTGGCGTCGAATCTGCAAGAGGGGCTGTGTGCTAGACGGAAGAGGAGGAGCCAAGGCCAAGCACGACAAGCAATGGAGGCAGGATTGTGCTGGCAACGGGCGGCCGCCAAACCTGGCGGATTTCAGGGCAGCGTGGGGAAGCGGAGATGCCCACGCCCCATCAGTAGCCATGTGTCTCCCAAGCCCGCAGGAGGTTAGGGCCCACGACACTCCGCACTTACCCTTTGGCTTCACCTCGAAGCCAAGTCCGAGAGCGCCTTGGGCCCAAGGCTACTGTCGGCATTCTAGGAACGAAGGTACCCAGACTTGCCTGCCTGCGGCCCACGGCGTGGCTCCATTGACGGCCTGGTACGGCCCAGCTTCAACATAGACAACCCAAGACCCTCATGAGGGTCCAAGCCTCGCGAGGTGGACGACACCAAGACCTCCAAAGGGAGCAGCCTCCTCAGGCTAGCTCCCGAGGAGCGGAGATTTCTATGCAAGGCTCACCTCATGAGGTTCGGGTAACGTGAGCCATGATGACCAAGGCCAGGCGGCCGCCAGCGGGTGCAGTGTACCAGTTTCCTCTTTGGTGACAAGGAGGCAAGCACAGGCGCGGAGTCCCGAGGAATCAGCCAAAGGTTTCCATTCCCGTGCAACAAGACCAAGACCGCCAGGATGGCAGGACGGAGGTCATCGCCAGGCCCAACACGGCGTCATGACCAGAGGCTTTTGCAGGCGAAGACCACTTTCGTTAGGATAAGATGTACTAGTTGTCTCCCTTCAAATTTGGCCGTTGTGGGATCCCTTCTCGCCTTCGTTTGGGAAGTGGACCAAGGCCACTATAAATAGGGCCTAGCCACCACCATAGGGGGGATCGAATCCATTCCAACCTCACCAGCTCACTCGAGATCAAGAACAGACATCCTGAGGTTGTTCTCCACTGTACTAAGTTCATTCTCATCCCTTCGAGGCCAATCCACCACAAAGCAGGAGTAGGGTTTTACACCGCAAGGTGGCCTGAACCTGGGTAAACTGTCGTGTCTTCTTTCTTTCGAGTTCGTCGTGTTAGGCTGTGAGATTGGCGAGTAGGCAGCTTGGGGAGGTTGAGTTCTTTGCACGCACCCTAGTGTTTGAACCTCTCAAGGGTTTGTGGAACCCGAAACCTGACAAATACTTTCCTGCACTTTATTTTATTTGCGATCTATTTATCCAATCCATTACAACTTTTCTCCCATTGACGTGCCATCTGGCACCGTTACCCGAAAGGGATTGACAACCCCTTTAACATGTCGGGTTGCGTGTATTTGTTAGTTGTCTGTAGGGGCTGTTTACGTTGTGTTGCATGGTTCTCCTACTGGTTCAATAACCTTGGTCTCATCACTGAGGGAAATACCTACCGTTGCTGTGCTGCATCATCCCTTCCTCTTTGGGGAAATACCTACGTAGTTGAAGCAAACATTAGTGTCTGTGCACTATTTGGGACCTAACCCAACATGCCCAGCGACATGTATGGCTTAGGCCCAGGGGCTTATGTCGGGGCACACAAATAGGGGTGTATGTTTCCCCCCTGACTTGTGTACAAACGTCAGTCCATCAGGCCAACAAGATTACAACATCAAGATCAGACCAAGCAAGAGGAATCAATTCTTTGAAGGATCCAAGTGCAGATCAAGAAAACCAAGATGAGCCACAGAAGCAAGATATCGCTAAGGAAAGAACCTCCCTTGCCGGGTGGGTGAGCCTGGCAAGGTTGGGTTTGCCCTAGAAGCAAGCTTCCAGATCGTCCCTATAGGCTTGCTGGGGCTTGCGGAGGCAGGCCACTACA
Source organism: Triticum aestivum (assembly GCF_018294505.1). Classification (NCBI taxonomy): domain Eukaryota; kingdom Viridiplantae; phylum Streptophyta; class Magnoliopsida; order Poales; family Poaceae; genus Triticum; species Triticum aestivum. Next base: position 248,141,608 of record NC_057804.1, on the reverse strand, counting down.
CCGCTCCACCTCACGAGCAATGCAAGTCATAGATCAGTGCAGTGTCAAGCCCCATGGTGACTAAGTGCCTACTTTTTGCCACATGGCAGCCACTTCCTACAGCAAACACCTCCATACGACACTCGTCCTGAGATGTGTCAAGAAAGCAGGCGCGAAGCTGGCAAAACAGCCCGGCAAGGGTTGCCGGGCACGCTGTGATGTGACACTCAACAATGCATTTAATGCACTCTATTAGCCTGTTGGGTTAGGTACGATAGCGTTGTTTGCTATCTAATCAGTACATAAAGACTGATTTGCCACTGTGGTGACCCCTTAATCTATAAAAGGAGGCCCATGGCAAGAATAGAAGTGGTTCGGACCCTCACACATCCATACACGCTTAGCCACTTATACCTCGAGGCAACCCTGCCGGGCAAGTGTGTTGCGTCCACCACCATTCTTCCACCATCAATTCACCAAAGCAGTAATAGGGTTTTACACCTCGCGGTGGCCCGAACCTGGGTAAAACTTCCCATGTCATCTCTGCCGCACTGTGACACGCTTCTCCGCTCTTTGCGCAACATGCTCATCCCCCTGCCGAACCAAAGGGGCTCATGGCCGCATAGATGGCCGTGGTTTCCCACAACATATTCTTTAATCAAGGGCCCATTTTGAAACACAATTTGCCTATTGAAATCCTTGGGGATCCTCCTGCACCCAAGGGTGATCCCGTGTTTGAGCTTAAACAATTACCTGGTACTTTGAAATATGCTTATCTTGATGAAAATAGATATATCCTGTTATTATTAGTGCTAACCGTTCAGAGCATGAGGAAAAATAAATTATTGAAAATTCTGAAGAAGCACCATTCTGCTATTGGATATACTCTTGATGATCTTAATGGCATTATTCCCACTCTATGTCGGCACAAAATTAATTTGGAGCCTGATGCTAAACCAGTTGTTGATCATCAACGATGGTTAAATCCTAAGATGAAAGAAGTGGTAAGAAATGAAATATTGAAGCATCTGGAGGCAGGTATAATTTATCCTATTGCTGATAGTAGGTGTGTAAGTCCCGTTGATTGTGTCCCTAAGAAGGGAGGTATTACCGTTGTCCCTAATGATAAGAATGAATTGATCCCACAAAGAATTGTAATAGGTTATAGAATGGTAATTGATTTCCACAAATTAGATAAAGCTACTAGAAAAGATCATTACCCTCTACCTTTTATTGATCAAATGCTAGAAATACTATCCAAACATACACATTTTTGCTGTCTAGATGGTTATTCTAGTTTCTCTCAAATACCTGTGTCAAAAGATGATAAGCAAAGGACCACTTTTACTTGCCCTTTCAGTACTTTTGCTTAGAGACATATGCCATTTGGTTTATGTAATGCACCTGCTACCTTTCAAAGATGTATGACTGCTATATTCTCTGACTTTTGTGAAAAGATTGTTGAAGTTTTCATGGATGATTTCTCCGTTTACGGAACTTCTTTTGATGATTGCTTAAGCAACCTTGATCGAGTTTTGTAGAGATGTGAAGAAACTAATTTCTGAATTGGGAGAAGTGCCACTTTATGGTTAATGAAGGTATTGTCTTGGGGCATAAAATTTCTGAAAGGGGTATTGAAGTGGATAAAGCTAAAGTTGATGTTGTTGAAAAGATGTCATGTCCTAAAGATATCAATGGTATAAGAAGTTTCCTTGGTCATGATGGTTTCTATAGTAGGTTTATTAAAGAATTCTCTAAAATTTCTAGGCCTCTCACTAATCTCTTGCAAAATTATGTTCCTTTTTTTTATGACAATTGTGTAGAAGCATTTAAATAATTAAGAAAGCCTTGATTTCTGCACCTATTGTTCAGCCACCTGATTGGAATTTACCCTTTAAAATCATGTGTAATGCTAGTGATTATGTTGTTGGTGCTGTTCTAGGACAAAGAGTTGATAAGAAATTGAATGTTATCCATTATGCTAGTAAAACTCTAGACCGTGTCCAGAGAAATTATGCTACAATTTAAAAAACAAATAGTAGTTGTTTTTGCTTGTGATAAGTTCGGATCTTATATTGTTGATTCCAAAGTAACTGTTCACACTGATCATGCTGCTATTAAATATCTTATGGAAAAGAAGGATGCTAAACCTAGACTTATTAGATGGGTTCTCTTACTGCAAGAATTTGATTTGGATATTTATTGATAGAAAGGGAGCTCAGAACCCCATTACAGACAACTTGTCTAGGTTAGAAAATGTTCTTGATGACCCACTGCCTATTGATGATAGTTTCCTTGATGAGCAATTAGTTGCATAAATGCTTCTCATAATACTCCATGGTATGCTGATTATGCTAATTACATTGTTGCTAAATTTATACCACCTAGTTTCACATACCAGCAAAACAAAAAGTTTTTCTATGATTTAAGACATTATTTTTGGGATGACCCACACATTTATAAAGGAGTAGATGGTGTTATTAGACGTTGTGTACCTGAGCACGAACAAGAATAGATCCTACGTAAGTGCCACTCTGAGTCTTACGGAGGACACCACGCTGGAGATAGAACTGCACAAAAGGTATTGCAATCTGGTTTTTATTAGCCTACTCTCTTCGAGGATGCTCGGAAGTTTGTCTTCTCTTGTGATGAATGCCAGAGAATTGGTAATATTATTAGACGTCAGGAAATGCCTATGAATTATTCACTTGTTATTGAACCATTTGATGTTTTAGGCTTTGATATATGGACCTTTTCCTTCCTCTAATGGGTATACACATATTTTAGTTGTTGTTGATTATGTTACTAAGTGGGTAGAAGCTATTCCAACTGGTAGTGCTGATCATAACACCTCTATTAAGATTCTTAAAGAAGTTATTTTTCCGAGGTTTGGAGTCCCTAGATATTTAAGGACTGATGGTGGTTCGCATTTCATTCATGGTGATTTCCGTAAATTTCTTGCTAAATATGATGTTAACCATAGAATTGCATCTCCGTATCATCCTCAGTCTAGTGGTCAAGTAGAATTGAGAAATGGAGAGATTAAATTGATTTTGCAAAAGACTGTTAATAGGTCTAGAAAGAATTGCTCTAAGAAACTTGACGATGCATTATGGGCTTATAGAACTGATTGTAAAAACCCTATGTGTATGTCTCCATATAAAATGGTTTATGGAAAGGCTTGTCAATTACCTCTTGAACTAGAACATAAAGCTTATTTGGCAATCAAAGAGCTCAACTATGATTTCAAACTTGTCGGTGAGAAGAGGTTATTTGACATAAGCTCGCTTGATGAATGGAGAACCCAAGCCTATGAGAATGCCAAGTTGTTTAAAGAAAAAGTTAAGATATGGCATGACAAAAGGATACAAAAGCGTAAGTTTAATGTAGATGATCATGTTTTGCTATACAACTCTGGTTAAGATTTTTTGCAAGAAAGCTTCTCACTAAATGGGAAGGTCCTGACATTATCGAGGAGGTCTATCATTCTGGTGCCATCAAAATCAACAACGCTGAAGGCACAAATCCAAAGGTGGTAAACGGTCAAAGAATCAAACATTATATCTCAAGTACTCCCATAAATGTTGAGACCAATATAATTAATACCATAACACTAGAGGAGAATATAAGGGATACTTTCCAGATCATTTCAGACTCCGAAAAGGAATAGGTATGTGGTATGGTAAGTAAACCGACTCCAAAACTGTTCAAATAGAAATTTTTCTCCATTTTGGAATATTTAAAAACTTAGGAAAATTAAAAGTAGTCCGAAAGAGACACGAGGAGACCACCAGGGTGGAGAGGGCGCCCTACCCCCTGGGCACGCCCCCCTGCCTTGTGGCCACCTCGTGTGCCCTCCGGGCTCTGTTTTCTTGCACAATACTTCTTTTGGTCGGTAAAAATTTGTTATATAATCTCCTGAAGGTTCTGACCACCGTACCATGGCAAAATGACTTGTTTTTGTTTTGAGTTGCTTCTACAACATATTTGGAGCAAGATGCCTTTGCAAGAGTCAGTCGGGGAGAGTTGTGTCTCTCATCCGACACCGAGCCCAAGAGCAAACAGTGAAGCTGACCACTTTGGGCCATCAACGGAGGACGTGATGGAGGCCAACTTGAAAAGGGTGGATTCCATGGAGGAGGATCAAGAAGTTACCTCTTGTCTTCAAACTAGATTCATGATGGAGGAACTTCAGAGCTCAGCAATACCTAATTCAGTCACCGCTCCCAATGCTAAATTTCTCTCTTATGAAAATGTAAAAAAGAGTTTTGCTTTCCCCCCACATCTATGAAACATACATGGGTGAATGGATCTCTAGCCGTCACGGGTAAACTCCGCATGGAGGTAATGGATCTTAAGCAGCAAAAATAACAGGCTCGAGGAGGAGAATCACATCCTAAGGGGCATCATCACCAAGAATATCACATCGCCACCTCCGAAGAAAGATACATAAATCCATGGGTATGGGCACTCCCCTTGGCAACTGCCAAGTTTGGAGGAGGTGCCCCGGTATCGTATCACCATCACACCTTTAATTTTTTCATTTTTCTTAGTTCGATACTTTAGGTTATATCTTGATCTAGTAGAATAAATTTTTTTAGTATGATCTATCTTTCAGTTTTGTTTTGAGATCTATCTATGTAATCAAGTCCGTGAGCTATATAATAACGAGTAGTTTTGAGTTGAGGGCTTAGCTTTCCTGCTATGATCTTGAGGGAATTAAAGAAAGAATAAAAAGAACTAAAAAGATCGTATAATGGTCTTATGCAGAGTAATGACTTCACATATAAAGAGTATGATGAATAAAGTTCGTTGAGAGTTGAAAAAATAGTTTTGGTCAATGTTGCAATTAATAGGAAGTAATAAATAAACACATTTTGTAATTGTGAGCACTCATTAAAATATGACATGCTAAAAAGTTGATGTTGAACAAGGAAGACAACATAATGGATTATGTTCTCTTATATCCGAGTAGAAGTTATATTGTCATGGATCCTCCAACATGTTGATCATGGTTTTCCCTCTTATGCTAGCCAAATCCTTTGCACCAAGTAGTGTCGCGGAAAGGTCACGGCAGATGTCCTAGCAAAAGGACTTAGTTTTGGAGCCATCGCAACTAGGAAGCTTAAAGGGGTTAAAACGGGACAAAGGAACGAGAGTTTATACTGGTTCGGCCCCTTGCGGTGAAGGTAAAGGCCTAATCCAGTTTGAGGTGGAATTGCTTATGTCTCGATTACCATGGAGCGAATCCGCTTGACCTAGCTTTCGATCTGATCTTACTTGTCCTGAACCGCCGCCAGGTCGTCCCTTTATATACAGAGGTCGACGCCCAGCGGCTCACGGAGTCCCGGCCGACTCATCAATAGTGTCCAGCTCAGTGACTATCTATTCCTGCCTTACAATACAAGTCATACACATATGCCGGTTTATCTCTACGAGCCTGAAGCCACCTTGGGCCTTGGGCCCTTAACTGAACCGCCATCTACAAGTATCGTCCTGGGCTTCATATTATGAATTGCCATAGGTATAACCCGGCCCCTCCTGGGCGGGTCATACCTAGTAGTCATATCCCCAACATTAGGCCCCCGATTGATTTGAACTAGTTCATGTCAATCTTCAACACTTAGGAAAAAATCTTCTGCTCTTTCTTACGCGAGAGTTTTATAACCTGTCATGGCATCATCTTCTGGATTTGTGATAACCCTCCATGACGTCACCTGCCATTAATTCACACTTTGTCCAACATATCTCAACGGGTCTTTATCTTAATAACCGTCCGAGTATCTAGGCGCCTGAACAGCTGGATAACCATGTTTTGGTCTCCTCGTTTTTCATGCCTCACTTATGAGTCTTTCCTTAGAAATAGCCACGACCAGTCTTATTCTCATTGCCCCCCTTACCATCTTCTTCCTCTTCTTGTGACCCTCTGCCGCTCGATCTCCGCCGCCGCTGCAGAGCACCTCGTCCTCCTCAACCTCGGCCGCTGCATCAACCTGTGTTGGACCGGAGTATGTCGGCGCCCCACCATAGTCGAATCTGCACCTCTAAGTGCTTCTTCTCTAGTGCGCTAGATCGCATTAGGGTCCCTGGTTGTTCGTCGTGTTCTTCATGGCTTCTCCATAGTTCCTCCACCGTAGCATCTTTTGATCCAAAAGCAATATAAAACTTATGCGGTGGTTGTTTTGCCGCCACTTTTGATACCAGCGGATCCCCTTTCCTTGGAAAGAAATCTCATTAGACCTTATGAACTCCCTGTACTGGTTTTTTAGGTCTTGAATTATTATTTTTTTCTGAACTGCCACTGATCCAAAATAATAGTTGCAGCATGTGAAACCTGTTTGTATGGCACTTAGCAACAAACTGCATCTTAATAGATCCACCTAGTCATGGTGGCTCATACCATTGGCTTCAAGTGTAATGTTCAATAGATAACATCAAACTGCTCATGGCGGCTTAAATAATCTGACGTAATTAGTCATATACCATTAGGCCCCTTCACAAGCCGCCAGTCTGAATATGTTCTGTAATATTTTTTCTCCAGCTTAAAATTGAACCTACTCTTTTTTAGGCTTCCTTCTTCACAATGCCGCCCAAAACAACCACTTCTTGTGATTGGATCAAATACATTGTCACAAAGAGTACACTTGACGATTTTGTGAAAACCAGCAATCAGCCCAAAAAGGACGTCATGTCTTGCCGTGCTCCTAATCCAACAGAAGAAAAGCCTCAGCCCAAAGAAGGGGAAGTCATTGTCTTCACTGAATACATGAACCGGGGTTTTCGCCGACTGGCTCAAAGTTCTTTAGAGATGTTCTGCACTTTTTTGACCTCCATCTCACGACATCAAACCCAACTCCGTGTCTAACATATGCAACTTTCAAGTGTTCTGTGAGGTGTATCTTGAAGAAGAGCCCAGCTTGCTACTTTTCAGAGAGTTGTTTTACTTGAACCGCCAGAACGAATACTCCAACGGACCTAGCTTGGAACTTGGCGGGGTCTCAATCCAACAACGGAGAGATGCCATTTTTCCTTATGCGCAGCCACCAAGTCATCCCAAGGACTGGAACTAGACATGGTTCTACTGCCAAGATACTTCTCTAGCTGATGAGAACCCTCTACCCGGCTTTCGCGCCCTGCACCTCGAGTCCAATCATCCTCTTCCAGACAAGTTGTTAGCTGTTGATCGACAGAAGCACACCCCTACCCTCGCTAAAGTGAAGGCTCTTTTGGGGAATGGTTTAAACGGTATTGACTTGGTCCGGTGCTGGGTCGCATGGCGGATCATCCCGTTGAGCCACCGCTCTGGGTTAATGTGCACTTACACAGGTGACAAAAATGATCCTCTGTGCCACAGCCATAACGATTTACCTAATGACGTTGTCAATGATATGACGAAGTCGCTTTTGAATGAAAGCCTATCTTACTGTGGCAAGGTGGGCCTAAGCCCTTTCTGCAAAGCTAACCCGGCTCCAGGGGTAAGCTGCCAAACTTAATTAATTTACCTTCATCCTTGATGTTTTGTCTTAACTCAAACTTTTGCTGATTTTCACAGGCGGATGACGAGTTTTGGAAGAAAGAATATGACCATGAGGCTGCAAAGAGAGCCAGGAAGGCCAAGAAAGCCGCCAGGAGAGCCGCCACCAAGAAAAGAGGAAAAAAGCCCAGCGCCTCTGAATTGCTTCGACTAGAAGACACCTCTGAGTCAAAGGTAGCCCTTGGTTCTCTTGGCTCTTTTTTCAACTATCTTATTGACACTTACTATCATCAGAATGACATGGGGACGAGTCAGGGAGTGGAAGATGAGGTAACTATTATTTCCTCCGACTCCGAGCCTTTGCCAAGAAAAAAAATCCGAAGAGTAACCCGGAAAGTAAGATTTTCACACCTCTTAGCTCATCTAGATCCTCACTTTATTTTGAAGCAACAGCTGCACGAAAATCAGCGGCAGACCCAGACAAGTAAGGATGCGGAACTCTCCTCCGGCTTATCGAACACGCCGAGGAAGCGCCAAAATGAGGTCACCCCCGGCTTAAACTCTTTTTATCCTTTGGCGGGTCTCACTCGACAACCGCTCAACTCTTCCGATTCAAATTATTAGGAAACTTCACATTCCTCGTCCGGCGACTCAATCCAGTCGAATAGGTCGGTTTCAAGATCACTCCTGGGTAATGACAGTTTACTTATCCTTTAATCATTATAATCCTTTATACTTGTACTTACCTTTTTTATTTCGTGCAGTGGAAAAGCAAAGCCCAGCAAGAGGGTGAAGAAAAACAAGCTGGTCGAAGAGCCGACTGTCAATGAGCTGGAGCTCTAGACCGCAGTGCCTGAGGCCTCTGTTCCTGAGCCGCCACTTGAGCCGGTTCATGACATGCTAACAATGAATGCTGACCCGCCTGTTGATCAAGCGCCAATGGCTCTTTAAACCCTAAAGCTTCAAGCCCGGTTAAGACAGCCAACCAAGAAGATGTTGATGTGGAAATCACCAAGACCGGCTATACTGAGCCGGGGAGACCTACTGTGCTAGCCAAGTGTTCTACCAAGGAGGAGCACATTGAACGACGTTAAGTCAGATTTGATGTTGCTGACTATACTCAATTGAGCATTGGCGAGGTTTTTTCTGGTTATCTTAGCCAAGTGCACAACAGCCACGATCTTGAAGTTGACATGGTGAAACAAATGCACCCGAAATTCGAGGTATGAATTCTTTCCTTTGTTGAATTATCCTTACTATGCCAGCCCCCAAGTCTACTTCTTATCATGAATATGTTGTAGACTTAGAATGAACTTATGAGCATCAGTAATATCCTTTGGTAGAATCCTTTTAAAAATCCGACTTAATTCGTAGTCCCCAAGGGCCGGTTTAATCTGCATGAATGAGCATGTCCTTCATATTCTTGTGTAGAAAACAAGACTTGTGTAGTTTTTAACAGCAATATGCATTAGTCCCCAAGTGCCAACTACTCTTTCTTGCAAAGTGCTCGGGACTTACTCTCATAAGACGCCACTTACACAAAACTTTTGGTAGACATTAGCCCCCAAGTGCCCAACAGTTGTTGCTTGCAAAAGGCTTGGGACTTAATTTTGTATACTGATATTTATGGTTTTGATCCTATATTTGTACAGACCAGCGCTGCTCAACTTCAATCAGAGCTGTCTGAATTAAAGAACCGCTTGGATCTGCAAGAGACTGAAACCCAGAGGGAAAACTCCAAATTTGAATTCAGCATGTCTGAACAAGAAAAACTGAAGGCCGACTTTGAAGTTGAGAAAAAGGCCTGGGCTGAAGAAAAGATTGCCTTGACCCATCGAGCTGAAAAAGCAGAGGCGGCTCTTGAAGAGGTGACCACTGAATTGTCCGGCTTAAACGCAATGTGTCTCAGATTGTCTCGGATATCTCTGGTAAGCTGCCTTACGAGTGTCTAGTGTTGAATATCTCTCTTCATCATATGAACTATCTTTAACTCACCTGGTATTACTATGCAGGCCCCAGGAGCACCAACCTCAACCAAGACATGCTTGTAAAGCTAAAGGCGGTTTACACATTGGTAGAGCAGCTTTACATTGGTGCCCAGCATGCATTGGCCATAATTGCTCTGTCCAATGAAGCCCCCACGCTCTTGGTTGATGTGCTAAGGAAGCTATCTGTGCTACCCCAGCGGTTTCATGAAATAAAAAAATAATCTGCGAGAGTCGGAGCCGTATCTACCTTAAGCCGGGCCAAAGCATGGCTACCGGAACTAGACCCGGCTGACCTTTCTACGGGTTATCCAAGCATTAAGGAGGACAGCTCGCCATTTGAACAGAAAGATTTTGCTGCTTGTGTGAAGGAGATACATCCTCTGGCCAGCCTGATTGCCAATGAGATACACCTCAGCAAGTATCATCTGACTTAGCAAGTAACAAGCCTAATCCCCTCAATCCGTAAGCACACCTTTGCCCCTTAAGTTGACCCCTCCAAGCTAGTTGATGATGAAGCTGAGTTTGAAGCTTTGAATGGCATTGGCTGGTCGTCGTCAACCTTCCAGGACGTGGAACAAGACAAAGAAGCAGAGAGGGTTGATCTAGAAGCCTTAGGCCAGCAGGGGCAGGAAGATTGAGCCGCGGGGTGGTTCATACTTGTGACTTTGAAAAACAATTGATCATTTAGACTCGGGGAGCCATGTAATAGGGTAGAAATGACTTTGCTCTGTCGTGCCATCGTGCACATTTTGGTGCTCAACACTGTTAACGCCCTCTTATATTTACCCTTATAATACTTATCATTTGTTTTCCTTGTTCATAAGAAAGTCCTTGAACTATCCTACACACAGAAATAGATCACAAGAACCCTTGGCGGTTTACCGCAGGGCGGGTCATAATATCTCACATATAACCAGGGATAAGCCTGTTCTGAATCATAACTATGAAACATAACTATAATAACAATATCATACCTGTGATATTGAATTTGCACTGCCGGTTTATGTGACCTGCGCAGTAAGGGTGATAACCCAATCTTTTTGAGGCCAAGACTTCCAAATGTTTGATGATTCTCATATGCTGGCGACTTATCATCCAAAGTCAAGCCGGGTTAAATGGAAACCACTCATATATGCTTCAGATATGAACAAAAAAGTCTCAAGACAAACCCAAAAGACTGTTTTCAAAAAACTGAAGTCAAACAGGGAGAAAAAAGCGAGGCTTCTGATTCGAATACGATCAGTAGGCCAGACCAAAAGGGGTTAAGCTATGATTCGAATACGATCAGGAAGCCCCCTAGTGGGTTTGGCATTGCGCTGATCAAGAGGGTACCGACAGCTATGTTCTCTTTGGTTCGAATACGACCTATGTTTGAATAGGAAGCCCCCAAATGACCTTGAGACTTTTTTAAGGACTCTGATTCGAATACGATCAGAGTTGGACCAAAAGGGGTTAAGCTATGATTCGAATATGACCAAGCCCCCAAATGATCAAGTTATTTGAATAGCTATGATTCGGATACGATCAGAAAGTTGTGCCAAAGGAGTTGAGCTAAATTCGAATACGATCAGCCCCCAGTGGTCTAAATTTTTAACGACTCTGATTCGAATACGATCAGGGTTGGACCAAATGGGGTTAAGCTATGATTCAAATACGATCCAACCCCTAGATGATCATGGGTTTTGACAAGCTATGATTCGAATACGATTAGGAAGCTGTGCCAAAGGAGTTAAGCTAGATTTGAATATGATCAGCCACCAATTGGTCTTTGGAATTATGATGATGAAGACACATGATCGTTGAGGATGAAAAGGACGGAGGTCCTGCTTTATTATTTATCATAATATATACATCGTCAAAAATATGTACATCATAAGAGCCGGTGGCTCAAGCGTAGTAAGGCAAAGATGAGCGATATTCCACGGCCGGCGGGTCTCCTCCTCCGACTTACGTGAGTCTTTGTGCTCTCGAACATAGATAAGGTAGTATGACCCGTTGGTCAAATTCTTGCTGACCACAAAGGGTCCTTCCCAAGGTAGGGATAACTCGTGCGTGTCCGTTTGATCCTGGATGAGCCAGAGCACCAAATCACCTTCCTGAAAGGTTCTGGACTTAACCCGGCGGCTATGGTAGCGGCACAGGTCTTGTTGATAAATCGCCGAACAGGCTGCTGCAAGGTCACGCTTCTCATCCAAGAGGTCAACGTGCTTGCTCATTATCAGCTTCAACGCAAGTCGCCACGCAGGGAGAGTCATGATGAATGTCACTAGGGAGAACCGCCTCTGCTCCGTAAACCATGAAGAAAGGCTTGTAACCCATAGACCTGCTGGGTGTAGTATTGATGCTCCATATCACATAAGGTAACTCCTCCACCCAACAACCTAGCGTCCATTGCAAAGGAACCATAAGACGGGGCTTGATGCCTCTCAACATTTCCTGATTGGCTCTTTCAGCTTGCCCATTGGACTGAGGGTGAGCTACTGATGATACATCAAGACGAAAATGCTCACGTTGACAAAACTCTTTCATAGCACCTTTCGACAAGTTAGTGCCATTGTTAGTTATGATACTGTGGGGAAAGCCAAAATGGAAAACCACCTTTTTCATGAATTGAACCGCCGTTGCCGCGTCACACTTACTGACCGGCTCTGCTTCAACCCACTATGTGAATTTGTCAACTGCCACCAAGAGATGGGTCTTTTTATCTTTGGACCTTTTAAAAGTCCCAACCATGTCATGTCCCCAGACTACAAACGACCAGGTGATTGGAATCATCCTCAATTCTTGAGTTGACACGTGAGCTCACTGTGAAAATTTCTGACAACCATCACATTTACTAACCAAATCCTCTGCATCAGCATGAGCCGTCAACCAATAACATCCATGAAGAAAAGCTTTAGCCACAAGGGACTTTGAACCGGCATGATGACCACAATCTCCTTCATGAATCTCACGAAGAATCTCTTGGCCCTCCTCAGGAGAAACACACCGCTGAACCGCCCTAGTGACACTGCGATGGTGTAACTCACCATTGGCAATTTTCATTTACTTAGACCATCGGGTTATCTGCCAAAATGAGGTCACCCCCGGCTTAAACTCTTTTTATCCTTTGGCGGGTCTCACTCGACAACCGCTCAACTCTTCCGATTCAAATTATTAGGAAACTTCACATTCCTCGTCCGGCGACTCAATCCAGTCGAATAGGTCGGCTTTCAAGATCACTCCTGGGTAATGACAGTTTACTTATCCTTTAATCATTATAATCCTTTATACTTGTACTTACCTTTTTTATTTCGTGCAGTGGAAAAGCAAAGCCCAGCAAGAGGGTGAAGAAAAACAAGCTGGTCGAAGAGCCGACCGTCAATGAGCTGGAGCTCTAGACCACAGTGCCTGAGGCCTCTGTTCCTGAGCCGCCACTTGAGCCGGTTCATGACATGCTAACAATGAATGCTGACCCGCCTGTTGATCAAGCGCCAATGGCTCTTTAAACCCTAAAGCTTCAAGCCCGGTTAAGACAGCCAACCAAGAAGATGTTGATGTGGAAATCACCAAGACCGGCTATACTGAGCCGGGGAGACCTACTGTGCTAGCCAAGTGTTCTACCAAGGAGGAGCACATTGAACGACGTTAAGTCAGATTTGATGTTGCTGACTATACTCAATTGAGCATTGGCGAGGTTTTTTCTGGTTATCTTAGCCAAGTGCACAACAGCCACGATCTTGAAGTTGACATGGTGAAACAAATGCACCCGAAATTCGAGGTATGAATTCTTTCCTTTGTTGAATTATCCTTACTATGCCAGCCCCCAAGTCTACTGCTTATCATGAATATGTTGTAGACTTAGAATGAACTTATGAGCATCAGTAATATCCTTTGGTAGAATCCTTTTAAAAATCCGACTTAATTCGTAGTCCCCAAGGGCCGGTTTAATCAGCATGAATGAGCATGTCCTTCATATTCTTGTGTAGAAAACAAGACTTGTGTAGTTTTTAACAGCAATATGCATTAGTCCCCAAGTGCCAACTACTCTTTCTTGCAAAGTGCTCGGGACTTACTCTCATAAGACGCCACTTACACAAAACTTTTGGTAGACATTAGCCCCCAAGTGCCCAACTGTTGTTGCTTGCAAAAGGCTTGGGACTTAATTTTGTATACTGATATTTATGGTTTTGATCCTATATTTGTACAGACCAGCGCTGCTCAACTTCAATCAGAGCTGTCTGAATTAAAGAACCGCTTGGATCTGCAAGAGACTGAAACCCAGAGGGAAAACTCCAAATTTGAATTCAGCATGTCTGAACAAGAAAAACTGAAGGCCGACTTTGAAGTTGAGAAAAAGGCCTGGGCTGAAGAAAAGATTGCCTTGACCCATCGAGCTGAAAAAGCAGAGGCGGCTCTTGAAGAGGTGACCACTGAATTGTCCGGCTTAAACGCAATGTGTCTCAGATTGTCTCGGATATCTCTGGTAAGCTGCCTTACGAGTGTCTAGTGTTGAATATCTCTCTTGATCATATGAACTATCTTTAACTCACCTGGTATTACTATGCAGGCCCCAGGAGCACCAACCTCAACCAAGACATGCTTGTAAAGCTAAAGGCGGTTTACACATTGGTAGAGCAGCTTTACATTGGTGCCCAGCATGCATTGGCCATAATTGCTCTGTCCAATGAAGCCCCCACGCTCTTGGTTGATGTGCTAAGGAAGCTATCTGTGCTACCCCAGCGGTTTCATGAAATAAAAAAATAATCTGCGAGAGTCGGAGCCGTATCTGCCTTAAGCCGGGCCAAAGCATGGCTACCAGAACTAGACCCGGCTGACCTTTCTACGGGTTATCCAAGCATTAAGGAGGACAGCTCGCCATTTGAACAGAAAGATTTTGCTGCTTGTGTGAAGGAGATACATCCTCTGGCCAGCCTGATTGCCAATGAGACAGACCTCAGCAAGTATCATCTGACTTAGCAAGTAACAAGCCTAATCCCCTCAATCCGTAAGCACACCTTTGCCCCTTAAGTTGACCCCTCCAAGCTAGTTGATGATGAAGCTGAGTTTGAAGCTTTGAATGGCATTGGCTGGTCGTCGTCAACCTTCCAGGACGTGGAACAAGACAAAGAAGCAGAGAGGGTTGATCTAGAAGCCTTAGGCCAGCAGGGGCAGGAAGATTGAGCCGCGGGGTGGTTCATACTTGTGACTTTGAAAAACAATTGATCATTTAGACTCGGGGAGCCATGTAATAGGGTAGAAATGACTTTGCTCTGTCGTGCCATCGTGCACATTTTGGTGCTCAACACTGTTAACGCCCTCTTATATTTACCCTTATAATACTTATCATTTGTTTTCCTTGTTCATAAGAAAGTCCTTGAACTATCCTACACACAGAAATAGATCACAAGAACCCTTGGCGGTTTACCGCAGGGCGGGTCATAATATCTCACATATAACCAGGGATAAGCCTGTTCTGAATCATAACTATGAAACATAACTATAATAACAATAGCATACCTGTGATATTGAATTTGCACTGCCGGTTTATGTGACCTGCGCAGTAAGGGTGATAACCCAATCTTTTTGAGGCCAAGACTTCCAAATGTTTGATGATTCTCATATGCTGGCGACTTATCATCCAAAGTCAAGCCGGGTTAAATGGAAACCACTCATATATGCTTCAGATATGAACAAAAAAGTCTCAAGACAAACCCAAAAGACTGTTTTCAAAAAACTGAAGTCAAACAGGGAGAAAAAAGCGAGGCTTCTGATTCGAATACGATCAGTAGGCCAGACCAAAAGGGGTTAAGCTATGATTCGAATACGATCAGGAAGCCCCCTAGTGGGTTTGGCATTGCGCTGATCAAGAGGGTACCGACAGCTATGTTCTCTTTGGTTCGAATACGACCTATGTTTGAACAGGAAGCCCCCAAATGACCTTGAGACTTTTTTAAGGACTCTGATTCGAATACGATCAGAGTTGGACCAAAAGGGGTTAAGCTATGATTCGAATATGACCAAGCCCCCAAATGATCAAGTTATTTGAATAGCTATGATTCGGATACGATCAGAAAGTTGTGCCAAAGGAGTTGAGCTAAATTCGAATACGATCAGCCCCCAGTGGTCTAAATTTTTAACGACTCTGATTCGAATACGATCAGGGTTGGACCAAATGGGGTTAAGCTATGATTCAAATACGATCCAACCCCTAGATGATCAAGGGTTTTGACAAGCTATGATTCGAATATGATTAGGAAGCTGTGCCAAAGGAGTTAAGCTAGATTTGAATATGATCAGCCACCAATTGGTCTTTGGAATTATGATGATGAAGACACATGATCGTTGAGGATGAAAAGGACGGAGGTCCTGCTTTATTATTTATCATAATATATACATCGTCAAAAATATGTACATCATAAGAGCCGGTGGCTCAAGTGTAGTAAGGCAAAGATGAGCGATATTCCACGGCCGGCGGGTCTCCTCCTCCGACTTACGTGAGTCTTTGTGCTCTCGAACATAGATAAGGTAGTATGACCCGTTGGTCAAATTCTTGCTGACCACAAAGGGTCCTTCCCAAGGTAGGGATAACTCGTGCGTGTCCGTTTGATCCTGGATGAGCCAGAGCACCAAATCACCTTCCTGAAAGGTTCTGGACTTAACCCGGCGGCTATGGTAGCGGCACAGGTCTTGTTGATAAATCGCCGAACAGGCTGCTGCAAGGTCACGCTTCTCATCCAAGAGGTCAACGTGCTTGCTCATTATCAGCTTCAACGCAAGTCGCCACGCAGGGAGAGTCATGATGAATGTCACTAGGGAGAACCGCCTCTGCTCCGTAAACCATGAAGAAAGGCTTGTAACCCATAGACCTGCTGGGTGTAGTATTGATGCTCCATATCACATAAGGTAACTCCTCCACCCAACAACCTAGCGTCCATTGCAAAGGAACCATAAGACGGGGCTTGATGCCTCTCAACATTTCCTGATTGGCTCTTTCAGCTTGCCCATTGGACTGAGGGTGAGCTACTGATGATACATCAAGACGAAAATGCTCACGTTGACAAAACTCTTTCATAGCACCTTTCGACAAGTTAGTGCCATTGTTAGTTATGATACTGTGGGGAAAGCCAAAATGGAAAACCACCTTTTTCATGAATTGAACCGCCGTTGCCGCGTCACACTTACTGACCGGCTCTGCTTCAACCCACTATGTGAATTTGTCAACCGCCACCAACAGATGGGTCTTTTTATCTTTGGACCTTTTAAAAGTCCCAACCATGTCATGTCCCCAGACTACAAACGACCAAGTGATTGGAATCATCCTCAATTCTTGAGTTGACACGTGAGCTCACTGTGAAAATTTCTGACAACCATCACATTTACTAACCAAATCCTCTGCATCAGCATGAGCCGTCAACCAATAACATCCATGACGAAAAGCTTTAGCCACAAGGGACTTTGAACCGGCATGATGACCACAATCTCCTTCACGAATCTCACGAAGAATCTCTTGGCCCTCCTCAGGAGAAACACACCGCTGAACCGCCCTAGTGACACTGCGATGGTGTAACTCGCCATTGGCAATTTTCATTTACTTAGACCGTCGGGTTATCTGCCTGGCCAAAGTTTCATCCTCAGGTAACTCGCCCCGGGTCATATAAGCCAAATATGGTACTGTCCAATCTGGGATGACGTGAAGAGCCGCCACCAGTTGTGCTTCTGGGTCAGGAACAACGATATCTTCCTCTGTTGGCAACTTCATAGAAGGGTTATGAAGAATATCGAAGAAAGTGTTATGTGGCACCGACTTACACTGAGATCCCAGCCGGCTTAAAGCATCAGCCGCCTCATTCTTTTTGCGATCAATGTGCTCCACTTGATAACCCATGAACTGCCCAGCAACAGCATCAACTGCACGGCGATAAGCCGACATGAGGGGATCCTTGGAATACCATTTGCCTGAGACTTGTTGAGCCACCAAATATCAGTCGCCTAAGCACCTTACCTGGCTTAAGTTCATCTCCTTAGCCATCTGAAGACTATGGAGCAAGGCCTCATACTCAGCTGCATTGTTAGTACAGGGAAACATCAACCTTAGCACATAACAAAATTTGTCAGCTCGAGGGGAAGCTAAGACAACTCCAGCCCCTGAGCCCTCCAATTGCCTGGACCCATCAAAGTGAATAGTCTAATACGTGTTATCCGGCTTCTCTTCAGGCATCTGCAGCTCTGTCCAGTCATTGATGAAATCCACCACTGCTTGAGACTTGATAGCAGTGTGTGGCACATACTTCAAACCATGAGGCCCGAGCTCAATGGCCCACTTGGCGACTCGTCCTATGGCTTCTTTGTTTTGAATGATATCTCCTAAAGGAGCAGAACTGACCACAGTGATGGGATGACCCAGAAAATATTGTTTAAGCTTCCGGCTGGCCATGAACACCCCATAAACGAGCTTCTGCCAATGTGGATATCTCTGCTTGGGCTCAATAAGCACCTCACTGATGTAGTAAACCGGTCGTTGAACTGGATATTCCTTGCCAGCCTCCTTGCGCTCTACCACAATGGCCACACTGACAGCACGGGTGTTAGCAGCCACGTACAACAATAATGGCTCCTTATTAATGGGAGCGGCAAGAACTGGCGGCTCAGCTAGCTACCTCTTCAGGTCCTCAAACGCGTCATTAGCGGCATCACTCTAGACGAAGTTATCTGTTTTCTTCATCATCTGATATAGTGGTATGGCCTTCTCACTCAACCGGCTTATGAACCGGCTTAAAGCAGCAATACGACCCGCCAAACGTTGAACATCATTGATACACGCCGGTTTAGCCAAGGAGGTGATAGCCTTGATCTTCTCCTGGTTAGCCTCAATGCCTTTGTTAGAAACCAGAAAATTCAAAAGCTTGCCTGCTGGCACGCCAAAAACTCACTTGGCCGGGTTAAGCATCATCTTGTAAACCCGGATATTATCAAAGGTTTCTTTCAAATCATCTATCAGAGTCTCCTTCTCTCTGGATTTCACCACAATGTCGTCCACATAAGCATGAACATTACGCCCAATCTAACTGTGAAGCCAGTTCTACACACATCGCTGATAAGTCTCATGGGCACTCTTGAGCCCAAAAGGCATAGACAAATAGAAAAAGGCTCCAAAGGGAGTAATGAAAGTCGTCTTCTCCTTGTCCTTAACTGCCATCTTGATCTGATGATAACCAGAATAAGCATCCAAAAAGCTCAAGCGCTCACAACCCGCCGTAGCATCAATGATTTGATCAATATGGGGGAGAGCAAAGGGATCAGCCGGACAAGCCTTGTTTAAGTCCATGTAATCCACACACATGCGCCAGGTGCCATTCTTCTTAAGCACTAGCATCGGGTTAGCCAACCACTCTGGGTGAAAAACTTCAACAATGAACCAAGCCGCCAGGAGCCGGGCTACTTCCTCACCAATGGCCTTATGCCTCTCCTCATTAAACCGCCGGAGAAACTGCTTGACTGGCTTAAATTTCGGATCAATATTGAGAGTGTGCTCAGCGAGTTCTCTCGGTACACCAAACATGTCAGAAGGTTTCCATGCAAAGATGTCCCGGTTCTCACGGATGAACTTGATGAGCGTGCTTTTTCCTATTTGGGATCTAGGTTAACACTGATACTGAACTGCTTGGATGAGTCGCCAGGAACAAAATCAACCAGCTTGGTGTCATCGGCCGATTTAAACTTTGTCACCGGCTCATGCTCGGTGGTTGGCTTTTTCAAAGACGTCATATCCACCGGGTCAACATTGTCCTTGTAAAACTTTAATTCATCTATTGCACAGACAGACTCAGCATAAGCAGCATCACCTTCCTCACATTCCAGGGCTATCTTCCGACTTCCATGCACCGTGATGGTTAATAACCCACAAGTATAGGGGATCAATATGTTAGTCCCAAAAATAGTATAAAAAGGCAAAAGTATATGAAAGGTGTAGAATATTGGCATGGAACAATAAAAAGTTATAGATACGACGGACATGTATGAGCATCCCCAATCTTAGTTGCTGCTCTTCCTCAAGTAGGTAAATGATAAAAAAACATAATTTTTGATGTGGAATGCTACCTAGCATAATCTTGATCATATATCTAACCATGGCATGAATATTAAGACACGAGTGATTCAAAGCAATAGTCTATCATTTGACATAAAAACGATAATACTTCAAGTTTATTAATAAAGCAATCAAGTCTTTTCAAAACAACATGGCCAAAGAAAGTTATCCCTACAAAATCATATAGTCTGGCTATGCTCCATATTCACTACACAAAGTATTTAAATCATGCACAACTCCTGTTTTAGCCAAGCAATTGTTTGATACTTTAGTATTCTCAAACTTTTTCAACTTTCACACAATACATGAGCGTGAGCCATGGATATAGCACTATAGGTGGAATAGAATATGATGGTGGAGGTTATGTGGAGAAGACAAAAAGGAGAAAGTCTCACATCGACGCGGCTAATCAACGGGCTATGGACATGCCCATCAATTGATGTCAATGTGAGGAGTAGGGATTGCCATGCAACGGATGCACTAGAGCTATAAGTGTATGAAAGCTCAAAATGAAACTAAGTGGGTGTGCATCCAACTTGCTTGCTCATGAGGACCTCGGGCTTTTGAGGAAGCCCATCATCGGAATATACAAGCCAAGTTCTATAATGAAAATTCCCACTAGTAAATGAAAGTGATAACTCAAGAGACTCTCTATATGAAGAACATGGTGCTACTGTGAAGCACAAGTGTGGTAAAAGGATAGTAACATTGCCCCTTCTCTCTATTTCTCTCTTTTTTGGTGGGCTTCTTTGGAGCCCTTTTTTATTGGGCTTCTTTGGTCCTTTTTTATCATAAAGTCCAGAGTCTCATCCCGACTTGTGGGGGAATCATAATCTCCATCATCCTTTCCTCATTGGGGCAATGCTCTAATAATGATGATCATCACACTTTTATTTACTTACAACTCAATATTACAAGTCGATACTAGAACAAAGATATGACTCTATATGAATGCCTTCGGTGGTGTACCGGGATGTGCAATGATCTAGCGTAACAATGACATCAAAAAACGGACAAGCCATGAACATATCATGCTAGCTATCTTATGATCATCCAAAGCAATATGACAATGAATGCTCGAGTCATGTATATGATGATGATGGAAGTTGCATGGCAATATATCTCGGAATGGCTATGGAAATGCCATGATAGGTAGGTATGGTGGCTGTTTTGAGGAAGATATAAGGAGGTTTATGTGTGATAGAGCGTATCGTATCATGGGGTTTGGATGCACCGGCGAAATTTGCACCAACTCTCGAGGTGAGAAAGGGCAATGCACGGTATCAAAGAGGCTAGCAATGATGGAAGGGTGAGAGTGCGTATAATCCATGCACTCAACATTACTAATAAAGAACTCACATACTTATTGCAAAAATTTATTAGCCATCGAAACAAAGTACTACACGCATGCTCCTAGGGGAAGGGTTGGTAGGAGTTAACCATCGCGCGATCCCGACCTCCACACAAAGGACGCCAATCAAAAAATAAATCATGCTCCGACTTCATCACATGATGGTTCACCATATGTGCATGCTTCGGGAACCACAAACCTCAACACAAGTATTTCTACTAATCCACAATCACTCACTATCATGACTCTAATATTACCACCGTTATATCGCAAAACTATTGCAAGGAATCAAACATATCATATTCAGCGATCTACAAGTTTATGTAGGATTTTATGACTAACCATGTGAATGACCAATTCCTCTAATCTCTTTAAATAGATATAAGTGAAGCAAGAGAGTTTAATTATTTATACAAAAGATATGCCCACGCTCTAACAAATATAGGTGAAGCAAAAGAGCATTCTACAAATGGCGGTTTTCTATGCGAAGAGAAATAGGCAATCCAAACTTCAAATGATATAAGTGAAGCACATGAAGCATTCTATAAAGCCATACTCAAAAGATTTAAGTGAAGTGCAATGAGCATTCTATAAATCAACCATGGACTATCCTAGCATGGTGCATAAAAGAAAAGTGAAAACTAAATGCATAAGACACTCCAAGACTTGCACATATCGCATGAACGAAACGAATCCGAAAACTTACCGATACTTGTTGAAGAACAAAACGAATACAAGTACTACTACACATGCTCCTAGGGGAAGGGTTGGTAGGAGTTAACTATCACGCGATCCCGACCTCCACTCATAAGGAAAGCAATCAAAGAACACCTCATGCCCCAACTTCCTTACATAACGGTTCACCATACGTGCATGCTATGGAACTTGCAAACCTCAACACAAGTATTTCTCAATTTCACAATTACTCAACTAGAACGACTCTAATATCACCACCTTTATATCGCAAAACTATTGCAAGGAATCATATTCAGTGATCTACAAGTTTTATGTAGGATTTTATGACTAACCATGTGAATAACCAATTCCTGTCATCTCTCTAAATAGATATAAGTGAACCAAGAGTTTAGTTCTTTCTACAAAAGATATGCCCACGCTCTAACAAATATAAGTGAAGCAAAAGGGCATTCTACAAATGGCGGTTTTCTATGTGAAGAGAAACAGGCAATCCAAACTTCAAATGATATAAGTGAAGCACATGAAGCATTCTATAAAACCATACTCAAAAGATTTAAGTGAGGTGCAATGAGCATTCTATAAATCAACCAAGGACTATCTCATACCAGCATGGTGCATAAAATAAAAGTGAAAACTAAATGGAAAAGACGCTCCAAGGTTGCACATATCACATGAACGAAATGAATCCAAAAACATACCGATACTTGTTGAAGAAAGAGGGGATGCCTTCCGGGGCATCCCCAAGCTTAGATGCTTGAGTCTCCTTGAATATTTACTTGGGCTTCCTTGGGCATCCCCAAGCTTGAGCTCTTGCCTCTCATCCTTTTCCTCATATCGAGACCTCCTCGATCAAACACTTCATCCACACAAAACTTCAACAGAAAACTCGGTAAGATCCATTAGTATAATAAAGCAAATCACTACTCTAACTACTGTTGCAAACCAATTCATATTTTGTTTTTGCATTGTGTCTACTGTAATATAACTTTTCCATGGCTTAATCCACTGATAGAAATTGATAGTTTCATTGCAAACTATGCATCAAAAACAGAATCTGTCAAAAACAGAACAGTCTATAGCAATTTGAACATTCACCATACTTCTGGTACCCTAAAAATTCTACCAAAATTAGGAAAAATAAAACATTTGTACAGAAAGACATTGCAAAATATTTCAGAACCGGTTGACTTTCCAGTAAAAAATGTAAAATCGTGCACTACAGATAGTGTTTCTCTCCTGCATCGTACAAACCAACAAGCATTGTAAACATCCTCTCTTTTCTTTCATTAAGATTCACAAAGTTTCCGCGAGCATGAACATAGTTTAAGGAGCTCTCCCACTTCAAAAATGCTAGTCTTTCTCACTTTAACTTTCCTTTCTGAAAAGTTTTGGGGTTCCCCTCTTTATTTTTTTGTTTTTAAACTTTATGAAAGCACACAACAGAAATAAATGACTCTCTAAAACTTCTGGGTTGTCTCCCTGGCAACGCTTTCTTTAAAGCCATTAAGCTAGGCATATAGTGCTCAAGTGATGAATCCACCTGGATTCCAAGGTATATCAAAGCTAGTTTTAATTAACAATGATTTGTAATTTAGTAGTGAGCACAAAGTAACATAAATCATGCAACAATGAAGTCTAACTCTCTTCCTATGCATCGGCATGTCATAAAAGAACAATTCACGCACACCAAGTAAAGGCCAATGCATAGTATATGCAGTTTCTTGCAATTCTATCATGTTGGAAACATAAAGAGGCGTATATATAGTTCCTCTCTCATAATAATTGCAAGTAGGAGCAGCAAGCACATACATATTATATCTATCAAAATCATCATGTGTAGTAGTAAAAGGCGACCCATCACTATAATCCTTAATAAGCATAAACTTCTCCGATATAGTGTAATTTGGATAATTCAAAAAGATAATAGGACTATCATGCGTGGGTGCAATAGCAACAATTTCATGTTTAACATAAGGAACTATAGCAAGTTCATCTCCATAAGCATAATTCATATTGGCATCATGGCCACAAGCATAGCAAGCATCATCAAAAAGGGGTATTTCAAGAGAATCAACGGGATCATAACAATCATCCTTCGGTAAGCACGAAGGGAAATTAAACAATGTATGAGTTGAAGAGTTACTCTCATTAGAAGGTGGGCACGGGTAGCTAATCCGCTCTTCCTCCGTTTGTTCTTCGCTCTCCTCATCATCTTTTTCATCCAATGAGCTCACAGTTTTGTCAGTTCCTTCTTCCAGATTCCTGTAGAATATTAGTCTCTTCTTGGATAGCGGAGACTTCCTCAATATATGCATCAATATCGGAATTGAATTCATAATTCTCATAGCAATATTTAAGTATAGCAAAATTTTCAGTTCTGTAAACACCCAAGATTTTCACACTCTTTAAACAAAGATTCAATTTCGTAAGCACACATAAAAGCAACGAATTCTTCTATTTGTTCCACATCATAGTAATCATATATACCATTAGCATAAGAAGCTAAGGTTTTATTATCATTAAATTTGCATGAAAAGGGAAGGTGTGGAGCCTTCATCCTAGAGCAACAAGTATAATCATATCTCAAGCATAGTTGCCAAGCATACCAATGCAACATATAAATTTGATCCCATAATAGTTTCCCTTTTTGTGTCAAGCGATAATCCCTAAAGTATTCACATTGATCCAACGTGTCTCCCATAACATAATTGAATGGGATTTTCTCAGGATTATCAAAGTAGTACATAATATCTTTCACATATTGATCATCGAGGGTTTTAGGAGGTTCCCCATCTCCATGAGTAGCAAGTACACCTATTTTTTTGGTATTTCGTGTTCCATATCCATAACTAAAGATTGAGAACAACTTAGAACAGCAAATAAAAATTACTTAGTGATAAAGCAAACAAGCACATACAAGAATATTCACCCCACTCTATGACTCCTCGGCAACATCGCCACAAAAAGGTCTTGATAAACCCCAAGTATAGGGGATCAATATGTTAGTCCCAAAAATAGTACAAAAAGTTACCAAAAGTATATGACAGTTGTAGAATATTGGCATGGAACAATCAAAACTTATGGATACGACGGAGACATATCAATGGTCCCCTTATAACCTGGCATCTTGAGCTGCAGATAAATGTAACACGGCCGTGCCATCAACTTGGCGTAAGCCAGCCGTCCAGAAAGAGTGTGGTACGGGCTCCTGATTTTGACCACTTCAAAGGTTAACTTCTCAGTCCTGGAATCATGCTCATCTCCAAAGGCCACCTCCAGCTCGATCTTGCCCACTAGGTACACCGACTTACCAGGCACCATTCCATGGAAAATAGTGTTGGATGTCTTAAGATTTTTATCGGTTAACCCCATGCGACGGAAAGTCTCATAATAAAGGATGTTGATACTACTGCCTCCATCCATGAGTACTTTAGTGAATTTGTATCCACCGACTTGAGGCGCCACCACCAAGGCCAAGTGACCCGGATTGTCAACCCGGGGAGGGTGATCCTCCCTACAACACAAAATAGGCTGCTCAGACCATCGCAAGTAACAAGGAACTGCCGACTCAACAGCGTTCACGACCCTCTTATGAAGCTTCTGGTCCCGTTTGCACAAACTGGTGGTAAACACATGATATTGTCCACTATTCAACTGCTTTGGATTACTCTAATATCTGGATTGCTGCTACTGTTGACCTCCCTGGGCGGATTGCTGATTGTAACCACCCTGCTTACCTTGATTAAAACCGCGCTGATGACCTTGAGGGCCCTGGAAGTTGGAATTAGAACCACCACCTCCATAACCCGGACCATGAAAACCACTGCAGCCTGAGCCGCCGCCCGGCCCATGATTGTTGTCAAACGTGTTAGAGTTTTTGAAAGCCTTAATGATCGTACAATCTTTCCAAAGGTGAGTGGCTGGTTTCTCCTGTGTGCCATGCCTTGGACAGGGCTCATTTAGCAACTGCTCAAAAGTGGGACCTGACCCGCCGGACCGAGGAGGCGGCCTCCCCTTACGTTGTTGATTGTTGCCCTGCGCATTGGTGTTAGCCACAAACTCTGAGCCACCATCAGCCTTACGTTTATTATTGCCCCCTTGATTCGCCAGGTTATGTTGTGGGCCCTTTGTCAGGACCCCGATTCTAAGTCATACCAATCTAGCATGTAACACGTCATATCACTTTGCGGCCTCACACACGGTATTCCCACGGGTGTCGCCTTACCTTGCCCGGGACTGTTTGCGCCTTTTGGCACACGTATATGACAATGTCACTAGCATCCATATGACAGAGAAACCGGGCTGACATGGCCAATCGTGAACCCAAAGTGGCACTAACTTACAGGGACAGGCAAACATGACCCAGCAACGAACGTGTCGGTCATCAGCGACTGAATCCGGGCTGTAGCAACTAGGCTAGCAGGACTCCGGTAGACACCGCGTGACATTTCCCCGAAGGGACAGACACAGGAACGAAGGACACATGCTGGCCAGCCTAAGTGTTTCGGAGCAGTAGCAAGCTACCAGGGCTCAGTGGAAGCACTAGGAGATATTTCCCGGTAAGAGAGGCTACTAAGGATAAACAACTAGATAGTCAGATCCCAAACATAGCAATACACATTACACGTATGCATAACATGCAAGTATGTGTTGTACAACATGGCATCACAACATAACTCAACAACTCATATAGATAAAGGCTCAGAAGAGCCAACATAGCATTTATTACAAATAGGAGTCACATGACCCAACATTCAGAGCAATCAAGCAACAAGCGGAAGCATTACATATCTAAGTACAGACATCTACAAATGAAAAAGGCTGAAGAGCTTGACTATCTACAACGCCCGATCAAGATCGTAGCTGAGGTACAAGCTACCTGTTGAGGCCCGTGAGAACACTAGTAAGACCGAAGTCTCCGCTGCAAAAACATAAATAAATGAACATGAGTACAAAGGTACTTAGCAAGACTTACGTCGGATCCTA